>NC_053154.1:294276103-294576103 GCF_016835505.1 Polypterus senegalus
ATGCAATTCAATGTTGCCTAACTATAAAATTTGAAGATGTTCAAGGGAGTGAATACTTTTTATACGCATTGGTAAGAGTGTGACTGCCAAGGTTGCTTTAGGGGTGAGAAATTAAAGGGGACAGAAAAGAAGGAAAAAGAAAACGGAGAAAGGAAAGCAATACATGGTTAAGCTCCCATCACTATTCTGTGAATATAAGAATTATAAAAACCAGCATAGCAGTTAAAACAACCGAAAAGGGAAAGTTTGAAAGAATAGAGCCCTTTTAGCATCTTTCCGTGCATAAATTAATACCAAGACACTGGCCTCTCAAAGAGTGCATTTAATTGGCAATAAGATATCATACTGAGAAGAACACAAAAAGTATTAGTCAAAATACAAACTCTTCTGGTCAACTGGGTCTTATGACACTTGCTTAGCCCATATCTGATTAGTAGGATGGCTCTTCCACTTACCCACCTGTCAAGTCATATACTGTACCAAAGCACTCCCTTCTTGCATTTACTCTTTATTTCCCTCTCATAACACTCTGGCCTTCAAACTTCTTACCAGTTATCTTTCATTTCAATGTTCTATCTCGATTCTAGAGCTCTACCCTTAGGCAGTGTCACTTTTCAAACAGATCACTTTTTTGGTTACCAGCTCCACAGAGAAGCCCAAAGTGTTCCTGCATTCCTGTGCCATAAAGACAGCTTTATGCTATATGATTGTTAGGGGTGTTCTTGGGCATCCCTTAAGAAAAGAGCCAAAGAAGGTGTGAAATTAACAAACCAAAAATGTAAAAAGGGATATTACATGACACTTGTGTAACAATTCTTACCTATCCCATTCACTTTATGAATAGATTTGAAATGTCATGTCAGGGATGAACATAAAGAGAAACTAAGTACCAACATAACCAAAAGAATACAACACACCTTAATGTCTGCTGGGCTTCACTAACACCAGGGCTACATAGTGGGGTCACTAGTCCACTTGCCACTAAAATACCAGTGCTCAAAGTCTATAATTCTCCCTCTGGTACCTCTTCATCTTAACAACAAAGCTCTTGCCAACAGCTATCTTCCCAATTCCAAAACCAACTATTGGCTAACCAGAAAGGGACTTCAAGCTCTGAGCAAGAACCATTATCTGGAATATTCCCAGTAACAATTTCTTGAGTCAGGAATGACCATTCATTGTCTTAGAACTGTACCAAGTGGCCCCAGATGCTTCTATAATCATGAGCGCTAACTCACAGTTAAAGAGTCAGGCAGAACACAGATCAGTTGCCCATTGGAACAGTTAATAGGAGTTCAGGAATAAACTAACAGGCCCCTCTGCTTTCAGCTGTCCATCTGAGGGATCTTCCTCAACTGAAGTATGCATTCAGTCAGAGATTACCCTAATGTCCTTTCTTAACATGTCTATCATTGGCAGAGGTTCAGTCACATCTGTTAACCACATTGACTGCCGTCTGGCGTTCTCGAAGAACCCTTTCACAAAGAGCACCCTGTCTAATTGCAGGGTCTTGCATTCCCTGGAGATGGAAACCTTTTTGCACAGCCATGACCAGAATAGTAGCCATGGCCATTATATACTCTAGGAGAGCAACTTAAGATTTCTTCTTGTCCTAAACAGAGTAATCTGTGAAGAATGGAAAATGTAACTACTCATGGAAACCACAGAATTAAAACAGATACAGTGATATTCATGTGCAATAATGATGAGTGAAACAAGGTATCCCAATAAGGTGATTGATGGAAAAAGACAGAACTTAAGGTTAGGGATAGGGTTAGGCTTAGGGAAAGCCTAGAATGGTATGGGGAACAAATGAAGATCCAGGCAAAAGATACAATGAAAATATAATCAATGAATCCAAACCCCAACAAAATAAGGTATGATAGTAGAAGATGAAGTAAGTAAGTAAGAATGTAAATAAGCTAAACAGAGTAAAATGAACTACTGTCTGGGACCTATCCAAATCCTCTTCCACAGCTGCCACTAATCTTCCTGGCAGATCTGACAGCCTCCTGCTAGCCTTTAGTGGTATTCTGATGAAGGCACAAATTTACTAAACTACAATGATGGTAGTGTTAGCAAGTAACTACCTTCTCTTTGGAGAACTGGCAAATCTGGCAGGAAGCCAACAGGAAGAATCCAGACGCGCTATAAGGATGTCTGCAAGTGTGACCTTCAAGGCTCTCAACATCAATACCGGCACTTGGCAGTCATTCGCCTCAAACAGGATTGCCTGGACATAGGAGGTGATGAAGGGTCTCTTGAAGAACGAGACCAAAATGATTCAGGAAACCAACAATAAGAGAGCCCACAGGAAGATGTTAGAGCTTCCTAATCATTCTGCTGTACACTGCCGCTCTTGTATTGGACTCCACAGCCATAACAGACTCTGCTACAACCAGTCCATCAGATGTGGAAATGCATGATCCCATGGAATCAAAAGCTTACTGCTACTATTAACTTTATGGGTGTGATCAACTTCAATATTTTAGTCAGACAATTTAACATTAGAATTACCAGAGCCTACGAAAACACTTGTAGACCTGTTCCACCTTAAAACGCTTTGCACCTCTATGTCAGCGTCTTTTGTCCTTTAAATGTGTTCATAAGCAGTAAACAGCAAGCAGCCTGCTATCACATCCCTCCCACCTCGCACAGTTTTTTAAGCTCAAGTCTGTGTACCTGCATGTCAGTTGCTTAGAAGTATATAGAGTGAGAAGTCAAGCAAAATGACACCTTTTATAAATACTATATTGTTATTTGGAACACTTGCATTTCATGTGTGTTCTGTGTCTACAACGATCTATGTAAACACATTGTTAAAACGTAAATGTTTTTCATGTTTTAGTAATAATTGACAAAATGTAGACATTATTGTATAATTTTTGAAGCATGAATTCCAAATGTCAAAGAAACACTTTCACAAAAGGTACAAGTATAACAGAACAAATGCGCTTCCTTTCAAAAATATAATTGCAGAAAAAGCAGCCACGTTAGGATGTGACATTGACAGCTTTGGTTGCGCAACGGTATGAACTGTTGACTTGTTATCAAAGCTTCACGGGTTCGATCCTGGATGAGTCTGTTTTGAGAAATGAGCTGCTCGTATTCTTACCATTTTAGAATAAAAACATACATTTGATTCCAGTGATGAAAATGTGAAAATGTTTCTTTGATATTTGGAATTCAGGTTTTAGACATTATACACTTCATGTCTACATTTTGTAAATTATTATTAAAGCATGAAATACGTTTCTGTTTTAATGAAGTGTTTACATAGATCGTTGTAGAGACACAACACACATGTTCCAAATAATGAAATAGTATTTTTAAATGGTGTCATTTTGCTTGACTTCTTATTCTATACAACTCTAAGCAACTGACAAGCAGGTAAACAGACTTGAGCTGAGAAAACTCTGTGGGGTGGGGGGATGTGATAGCAGGCTGCTTGCTGTTTGCTGCTTATCAACACATTTAAAGGACAAAAGACGCTAACGGAGAGGTGCAAAGTGTTTTAAGGTAGGACGGATCTAAAAGTTTTTTCGTAGGCTCTGGTAATTCTAAAGCTAAGACAATATCAGAATAAAGTAAATATAGTCTTGCAAGCCCCTTGTATTCCTAACATAAGGATAAATGACAAATGAACCACAGCTGTGCAATGTAAAATGTCTAATCAAATGTACATGGCAAAGAACACATACCTCATAGAGGTCAATCATGATATTCCCTTCTACTCCTCTGCTGGTCTTCACATTTTCCAGAGCTAAAGTGAAGTAAATGCCACGGGGGTCTGACGTGTAAAGGTTATACGTATCATTCTGATTCCATTCTTGGACAGCTGCAAAGACTTGATTCTCATCTGTACTAATAATGTGCATGTCCTGTCAAGGCAAAGAGATTGAGTAAATAAGTGATATGCCCGTGAAGATGCCAAAATCAATGAGCTGTATGCTTGAGAGGAGCTTGGATAAAAAAAAGATACAATGTCTTTCATTACCCTATAGTTATATAAACTATGATCAACTGTAAAATTCATCTCTAGAATGAAAATCATTTTGAAGTTATACATTATTTCCAACATCAGGCCTCCCTAGATTCTTGTTGAAATGAACTTTTTGGATTGATTGCCTGAGGCAGGTGTACTGGACTAGACACATGCATGGAGAGAGCAGTCTTTTATCCATTTTAAATATATTGATTTTCATAACCACTGTAGATAAATCTTTAGGTATAATGAAACAAAAACAATCAAATATAAAAGCTTGATCCAATTCTGATTTATGAATACCAATCCACCATTGCTGGACAGAACACGTGTCACGTCTAATAAATGTAAGTGAATAATTTTGTTAAATGAATTGTAGTATTTTTATTTGCTTAATCAATATTTAGATTTTATGAAGATTTTAATTAGCAAGGTCACCTTCTGGTAATTTACAGTTTATAATCAGTCAATATTTATGTTAAATGTACACTGCACGCACAATTATTAGGCAAATCAGAGTTCTGACCTTATCATTATTTCTACACACATTTTCCAGCTCTAAACCACATAAACCTGAATGCTTACTGGACAGAATCATTTTAAGATGCTATATCATTGTTTAATGATTAAATGATGATTTAAGGATTAACACCTTATCTTAAGGTGTGCATAATGAGAAGGCAGCATGGTTACCTCAGGTAAAATGGGACAATAGTGATTTAACTGACACTGAAAATTCTAAATTTGTAAAATGCCATGAGGCGGGTGCAACTCTCTAGAATTTGCTAATCATATATTTTGTTGCCAATAGTCATCGGGGTCGCAAAAAACACATATATATGAAAAGGCTGAAATTACCGTAAGACTTGAGAAGAATTAAACATGAAACTACCAAGTACCCATTAGAAGCAAGTCACATCAGATTCCAGAAGAGCAACCTACCTGGAGTGTCCAAAAGTACAAGGTTTTAAGTTCTCAGACACATGGCTAAGATAAAGAAAAGTGATATATAACCACCACAGAAATAAACTAAAGCATCAACGTTGGGCCAAGAAGTACCTGAGGACTGATTTTTCCATGGTTTTATAGACAAATGAAACAAGAATAACGTTTGATAGACCAGAAGCACGGGCCCATGGCTGGATCACTAAAGGACACAGGGCACCAGTTCAAGTCAAGTGTAAAGTGGGAGAGGGGTACTGGTGTGGGTTGCTATCATTCAGATGAGCTAGTTGGACCTCTTGGAATGAAGATGGACTGAAAATCCACTGTCAACCTTACTATCAGTTTCTAGGAGATAGTTTCTTCAAGTACTGGTAAAGGAAAAAAATCAGCAACATCTTTATGCAGGACAATGCTCCATCCTTTGCACCCAAGTACTATGGTATTTGACGAGCCAGGAAGGACCTCACAGATGACTGAATAATGATCTGACTCCCTACCTCACCTGATTTAAATCCAACTGAGAACTTGTGGGCCCATCTCAAACATGATATTTACAGTGAGCTAAGACAATACATTTCTTTCGACAGCATTTGGAAGTTGTGGTTGCTGATTTACCAAAAGTTCCTTATTAACAGATTAGGAAACTGACCTGCTCAATGGATGGGAGGCTCATGGCAATCACAGAAAAGAAAGGTGGCTACAATATCTTTGAAAGAACAAAAATGTTATTTGTTAGTTGTTACATGTCATTTTTTGTTACTTATTTGTTACACTTACTGTAAAACTTGAGAGTCAACAAGTGCGTAGGTAAAAAAAAAAAAAAAGATTTGTAATTTAGTTGCCTAATGGTTTCACATACTATTTGTTGCCTGATAATTGCTCATGCGGAGTGGTGGCTCTATGGCTAAGGATCTGCACTGGAATTTAGAAGGCTGCTGGTTCAAATCTTATAACTGACAGAAGGGATCCTACTCTTAACTTTGTCCTTAACTCTTCATTTGCTCAGTACAATGGCTGACCCTGCACTCTGACCCCCAAATGTAAAGACAATTTCCCCTTGGGGATTAACAAAGTATATAAAATTTTACCCTCAGAAAGAAAAATTCACTTTTCCTTTGTTAAGCATTCAGGTTTGATATAAAATAAAATTTTGGATCGACTGAGAGTATTGCATTTGTTCAACAATTAAACTAATCCTGAGGAGTGCCATTTGCCCAGTAAATGTGCACATAGTGTAACTTACAAATACAGTTGTGGCCAAACGTTTTGAGAGTGACACAAGTTTTCACAAAGTTTGCTGCTTCAGTGTTTTTAGATCTTTTCGTCAGATGTTTCTCTGGTATATTGGAGTATAATTACAAGCATTTTATAAGTTTTAAAGGATTTCATTTACAAATACATTAAATTTATGCAAAGAGTCCATATTTGCAGTGTTGGCCCTTCATTTTCAAGACCTCTGCAATTTACCCTGGCATGCCGTCAATTGAATTCTGAGCCAAATCCTGATTGATGGCAACCCATTTTTGCATAATCGATGCTTAGAGTTTGTCAGAATTTGTGGGATTTTGTTTGTCCACCCACCTCTTGAGGATTGACCACAAGTTCTCAATGGGATTAAGGTCTGGGGAGCTTAATGGCCATGGACACAAAATTTCAATGTTTTGTTCCCCAAGCCACTTATAATAGTTCTCACTTTTGCCTTATGCCATGGTGCTCCATCATGCTGGAAAAGGCATTGTTGGTCACCAAAATGTTCTTGGATGGGTGAGAGAAGTTGCTCTCGGAGGATATTTTGGTCTCATTCTTTATTTGTTGCTGTGTTCTTATGCAAAAGTGTGAGTGAGCCCACTTCCTTGGCTGAGAAGCAACCCCACACATGAATGGTCTCAGGATGCTTTACAATTGGCATGACATAGGACTGATGGTAGAGCTCACCTTTTCTTCTCCAGGCAATCTTTTTTCCCAGATACCCCAAACAATCAGAAAAGGGATTAATCAGAGAAGATGACTTTACCCCAGCACTCCTCAGCAGTCCAATCCCTGTACCTTTTGCAGAATATCAGTCTGTCTCTAAAATTTTTCTTGGCTTCTGTGCTGCCCTTCTTGACATCAGGCCATCCTCCAAAAGTATTTGCCTCACTGAGTGTACAGATGCAATAACATAAGCCTACTACCATTCCTGAGAAAGCTCTGCACTGGTGGTGCCCTGATCCCACAGCTGAATCAACATGAGGACACAGTCCTGTCACTTACTGGATTTTCTTGGGCACCCCGAAGCCTTCTTCACAACAACTGAACCTCTCTTCTTGAAGGTCTGGATGATCTGATAAATGGTTAATTTAGGTACAATCTTACTAGCAGAAATATCCTTACTGTGAAGCCCTTTATGTGTAAAGCAATGATGACTGCATGCGTTTCCTTGCAGGTAACTATGGTTAACAAAGGAAGAACAATGATCCAGTCCGCTATTCTAAATCAGTCAGCATGACAGAGTGATCTCCAGCCATGTCCTCGTCAACACTCTCACCTGTATTAAGGAGAGGATCACTGCAATGATGTCAGCAGGTCCTTTTGTGGGAGAGCTGACATGCAGTGGAAATTGGATTTTGGTGATTAAGTTAATTTTCATGGCAAAGAGGGAATTCCTTCAGATGCAATTCATCTGATCACTCTTGATAACATTATGGAGTATATACAAATTGCCATCATAAATTGTGAGGCAGCAAACTTTGCGAAAATTAATATTTGTGTCATTCTCAAAACTTTTTGCCACAACTGTAGTAAGTGCATTAACTGCGTATTTTTTTTAGCTTACTAGCGTATGACTCCTCTTAGTAAGTTTACACCTTTATAATCATGCTGCCGGCCACAGTGCTCTAGTTCCTTCACATAAGTACATTTACATAGACTTTAAAATTTAGCATAAAAAAGAAAAAGTGTTTCCAACAGAGTCAATGCCATTAGTACATAGTATTAGATTTCATTTGAACTTTTACTGCCAGGCTCAAATCTTGCTCATTAAGTGCTGAATAATTACAGTTCTGTTCTTTTATGTAGTGCCGGTATTACAATGACTTAGCCTTTACTTGTACTTTTCTTTTTCCCAGCATGACTCTTTGTAAGAAAAAGGAAAAATCCTGTCAATTTTCTAATTCAAAAGAAACATTGCTGTATATTTATCATATGTTTGCATGATCCTAAATAATGGGCAAAACACCCATTTGCAAAAAAAGGAATAGAGCACATCATTTATTCAAAACACTGTCAAATAATGAGCCTGTTTCTTTTTGCCATGCCGGTCAATCTTTTTTTTTCTGAAAATGTATTCTGTGTTTCATAAATTATACCCTTCAGAATGATAAATCCATGCAAAAAATGTTTACTGAATAGAAATGTCCAGCACAAGCGAATGAACAAAAGAGCGTAGTTGTTAAAATGAAATGGGTTTCTTTTTTCAGGTGTGCAATTTGTCTAATTTTGGAACAAGTGCATAGTGGGAGAGAAAGCAGGTGTACAACATGAACTAGCCCGAAGCCATATTTCATAGCAACATATCTGAAGTTCAAAGAGAAAAATAAATAATACAGATGTTACACCACTTTTGGCCACATGTACTTGACTGATGTACTTCTTTTACAAAAGTGCATTGCTTGATAAGGTGACTCTGCTACTAGACCCTGCCACCTAGATCTTTGTCAACTTGCAAGAAGCTGCAACTGCAACTTTTTGGGTGAGCAATGTGAAAACAAAGTTGTAATTCAGGTTAACCCATTATCACCATTAGATCCACATAGTCCATGAATTTAAGGTGGCATAGTGTTTAGCCCTGCCTTGCTACCTCAAAGCTTCAGACAGCTTTAGTATCTTCACATGGGTTTTCTCTAGCAACTCTGGTTTTTACCCTCATCACAAGGACGTGCATGTTACGGTATGCAGCGACTGAGTTATTGTGGGCATGCACATGAAAAGGCTGGTATCAGAATAATTGGGTAAATGGCTAATGTGATCACACACCAGATGATGGTTGTTGCAATTTCATAAAAGTGAAGAAGATACATTACATTTCTTTCCTTGAAGACACACATAAACAACAGGATAAAGTCAAACAGCTAGCAATTTAAATAACTAAGACCTACAGTTTTTAAATAGTTTCAAAAACTGTAGGTCCTCAGGTTTAGTGTTTAGCCAATGTCAAAATAGTAGGGTGCTGTTGATACCTAGGGTAACTTAGTTGGCTCTAAACCAGTACAGGGCAGAGGACGTTGATGCTCAGTTAGGTTGGGTGAATTTGAGGGGCAGTGTTTGGTAATTACTCACTGTGACTGCCAAGTCAGAACCTCTCTTGCTTTTGATGTCTGTTCAGACCAAAGTGTGTCTATCTATTGTCACGCACGTGCGAGTAGGGGGCTGCGGACGGACCTAAATGGTATCGTAAAAACGTATGCCAGAAGGGAATGGCAGGGTACTAACTTTTCTCTCTTTACTTCCTGCAGAAAGAAAGACGCACCGCCGCCATGAATCTGCCTGACTCACTAACCACGCACTGCTACTTCGCCCTTCCTCTGTCAACTCCTGATGACGTCAGCAATCCCACCATCCATCTCGGCTCCTTCCCAGCATACCTCTCTCTCTACTTCTGGTCCCTCTTCATAAATATTCCCCACTCCGCCATTTTTGGTTGTCATCTGTATGGTGCTAATGTTTACTGACTTTGACGAATGTTTTTGCATATTTCAAATATTTTTCTAAAGTATACGGGGCCGGAAACCCCAAACCTTTATGCTAGTTTGTCTTTCTTTTACAGTGGAGTAGTCAGCAGGATTGAGAAACGTCCGAAATGTCAGAACGACAATACCTCAATACCGTACTGTCAGGGATGGCGGCTCAGATCCATTCTCTACAGCTCGAGCAGGCCGCAACAAAGCGGGAATTAGAAGAGACCAAAGCAAGGTTGGCCATGGCAGAGACAGTAAGATCGAACCCACCCCGACCTCCACCTCCTCCGATCGTTCCACTAACAGAGGCGGACGACATCGAGTCCTATCTGGGCATCTTTGAGAGGACGGCCACCCAGAACCAGTGGCAGCGGGCCGAGTGGGCGTCCATCTTAGCACCTTATCTAAAGGGTGCTGCGCATCGGGCCTATTACGACCTCCCCGAGGAGGAGGCCGCGAATTATGACCTCCTGAAAGAGGAGATCCTAAGTTGCTACGGCATTACATAGGACCAGCAGGCGAGCGAGTGGCGTAACTGGCAGTTCGACCCCGATCGTCTGGCCCGAGCGCAAGCCTTTGAATTCTGGGGCAAGATGGGACGCTGGCTATGGCCTGAGGGTCCCCAAGCTTGTAAAGTAGTCAAACAAGTGGCGTGTGGGGGGCTAGTTAATGCCATACCCAGTTATCTTGCCCAGCAGGTCCGACGGCATCCATTTAAGGACATGAAGGGTCTCCTGGATGTCCTGGAGCGTCAGCTCGCGGTACACCGAACCGGGGGGCCGGAAAGGCCCCACGCTGCGGAAGCTCCGGTGAAGCCCAGAGAAAAGCCGGCCTCACAGCCTCGTTGGGTCTGGCTATGATGGATGGGCGGGGCACCCTCCCCGCGACCCCCACTCCATCCACGCAGGCAAACAATGATGATGTAAACAGCCGGGGGGAAGATTCTCAGGTGACGGACCCTGACCCGGAAGTATCCGCCGGTGAGGGCACGAGCCGAGGATCCATTGTTTCCCCCGAGCAACGGGATCCTTTAGACAGCATGGACCATCAGTTTAGGTCTACACCTGCTTCATTTAAAGGGGAACAGTGGAATGATGACTCCCTGAAGTTTGCCCGGAATGCTATTGTTTCTGTTGGCAGCCGCTCGGCTGACAGTCCCATACCACAGGAGCCCTACTTTGTTTTGGAGAATGATATGTTGTATCGAGTCGCGAGTCATGAGGGCGAGGTATGGAAGTTGTTGCTAGTACCGCATACCTTCCGGCGGGAGGTTTGCGAACTAGCTCATGCCCACCTCCTACTCCAAATTATTAGCCCATTGGCAGGGTCCATACGAAATTAAGGAGAGAAAAAGGCTCGTCGATTATTTAGTGAAACAGCCGAATCGTCGGCCGAGCGAGAGGGTGTACCATGTGAACTTGTTGAAGCATTGGAGAGACAGGGAGGAACCTACCAACTCCGGTAGGACCCTCTCTCTTTTCGCATGCACATCAGCCCTTAACCTCGGTCCAGATCTAACGCCCCTCCAGCGGCAGGAGCTGAAACAAACGATCCTGGCCGTCCCCGAAGTGGTGAGCGAGTCACCAGGCCGTACTTCGCTGATTGAGCACAACATCATCACCGAGTCCGGAGTGGTAGTCAGGGAGCGACCCTATCGCCTCCCGGAAGCAAAACGTGCAGAGGTAGAACTGGAAATCCAACGGATGTTGGACATGGACATTATTGAGGAGAGTCATAGTCCATAGTCTAGTCCTATCATTCTCGTTTCCAAGCCGGATGGCTCCTGGAGATTCTGTAACGACTTTAGACGTCTTAACCAGGTCTCCAAATTCGATGCCTACCCGATGCCAAGGGCAGATGACCTCATTGAACGATTGGGTATGGCTCGATATTTGACTACCCTTGACATGACTAACGGGTACTTGCAAATTCCCCTAACGGCATCCGCCAAAGAGAAAACTGCCTTTAGTACCCCTAGTGGGCATTGGCAATATAAGATCCTTCCATTTGGGCTGCACGGGGCACCAGCGACCTTCCAACGTCTGGTAGATAGAGTGCATAGGCCCCACCAGTCCTATTGTGCCACCTACCTGGATGACGTGGTCATCTATTCCGGCACCTGGGAGGAGCATCTATTGCAGGTATTTTCTATCCTCGCGACGCAGGCAAAGGCCGGCCTCCGCATCAGTCCCTGCAAATGCTTCTTCAGCTTAAAGGAGGGCAAATATTTAGGCCACCTAGTGGGACGGGGACAGGTGAAATCACAATGTTCCAAAGTGAAAGACATCCTGGAATGGCCCCGTCCGAATACCAAGAGACAGGTGGAGGCCTTCTTGGGGCTAGCGGGATACTACAGCCGGTTCGTGCCCCGCTTCTCTGAAAGGGCAGCACCCTTGACTGATTTAACAAAGAAAGGGGCTCCTTTATATGTAGTATGGAACGATAAAACGGAACAAGCATTCAGTGACCTAAAGAAGGCCCTAACCTCGGCACCAATATTAAAAACCCCTGACTTTTCTCTGCCCTTTATTCTCCAGACCGATGCTTCGGACACAGGCCTGGGCGCCGTGTTGAGCCAAAGCGTCGATGGTGTCGAGCACCCCTGAGCTCTACCTGAGCCGGAAACTGCTGGACCGGGAGACCAGGTATGCAGCAGTAGAGAGGGAAGCCTTGGCCATTAAGTGGGCGGTGACTCATCTGAGGTATTACCTGTTGGGTCGCGAGTTCACTCTGGTGACTGACCATACTGCCCTCCAGTGGATGTTACTTCATAAGGAGTCGAACCCCCGAGTCACCAGGTGGTTTTTGGACCTGCAGCCACACAAGTTCACCATCACTTATCGTCAGGGCAACCTTCAGGCCAATGCCGATGCCCTCTCCCAGGTTCACGACCTCTCGGTTCAGTCCGCCCGACCTGATGGATCTGGGCTCGGCTCGTGTCACGGTACCTAAACGGTATCGTAAAAACGTATGCCAGAAGGGAATGGCGGGGTACTAACCTTTCTCTCTTTATTTCTTGAAGAAAGAAAGACGCACCGCCGCCATGTATATGCCTGACTCATTAACCACGCACCGCTACTTCCGCCCTTCCTCTGTCAACTCCTGATGTCATCAGCAATCCCACCATCCATCTCGGCTCCTTCCCAGCATACCTTTCTCTCTATTTCCGGTCCCTCTTCATAAATATTCCCCACTCCGTCATTTTTGGTTGTCATCTGTATGGTTCAAATGTGTACTGACTTTGACGATTGTTTTTGCATATTTCAATTATTTTTCTACAGTATACGGAGCCGGAAAAACCAAACATTTATGCTAGTTTGTCTTTGTTTTACACTATGTATAATAAGTGTAATTAAAGATCAGCTCTTCTCATTTTATAATGTTTTACCATTTTTTCTTTTGTTGCTCAATTCAAAAGTCAATACATTTGCTATTTCATTTTTCTAGCTGAGTATAAATTCCTTTGACATTACACTAGAATGATAATAGCCTGAAGCAGTAAAGTGTTTTGCATTTTCTTTTAATTATCTTTCTATCTATCTATCGTCATGATTTAGGCTGATAATTTATGCTTTGTAGCCTTTTCCTTTAAGAGAAGCTATATTGTGTATCATCATAATAGTCATGTCCCTTGTTTCTAGGAGTGAGTTCTCTAGGTTCATGACCTTGACTTAATCAGCAACCAGCATAAAATTCAGCCATTCGTTAGAAACCTTATCTAATCTGTGAATAAAATCCTTAATTTCATTTTGATCAGTTGTGTGTTTACTTATTGCCTGTTATTTGACCTTGATTTTCCCTCTCGTCTGGGCATCAGTAACTACGATTTATTTTATTTTATTTTACCTTTTGTCCACTTCTCCTGGTTTACTCATGAAATCAGTTATCCTTTTTTCCTACCAAGTCATAGTTATTATTTATTTATTTAAAGAGCTTCTGTAAAAAGCCAAATATCCCTGGGGACAAATAAAGTTTGTTTGTTCGTTCCTTCTATCTATCTATCTATCTATCTATCTATCTATCTATCTATCTATCTACCTACCTACCTACCTACTTGGTCTGGCAGCTTATGATGATTCACGTTTAACTATATTTACTGTTCTGTTACGACAGTACTAGAATACTTAATTCTATAGCTTTTACCTATGTCATGATTTCTTGCAGGTGCACGGCACTAGAAGGATATCCTGCATAGTCACGTAAATCATATCGGCTACAGTATTAGTGTACTGAAGACAAGGCATTATGAATGTCCAATTATCTTTCATGATTTGACTCTCAATTTTAATTTTTAATATGGTTCCTGCGGCTGTAAAAAATGTTTCAGGTCATACAAAATCCCAGGAGTCTAATGGTCACATTTATTTATTGTTTCAAGGTATCTTTAGTTATGTTTCTCATTTTGTATGCTATCCCACTGCACTATCTTTAGAATATTAAAAAAGTTGTGACAAGACACCATTCGGCCCATGTTTGTCCATCCTATTCATCTAGATTGTCCAAAGTCAGATGAAGTTGCAATATGAAGGTCCGTCGCTCATGACACAAATATGCTTGACTCTGGGATGGTTATAAGTGGTAAAATATAAATAACAAACGATTCAAGCATTCTTACCTTGGGGAGTGAATATTTAGGTACTTTAATACGAGCAAATGCCTCTCTACGATAGGAGACGTAGTAACTGGCTCTTCCACCAGTAGTAACCTAAGGGAAAAAAACAGTTCATTAAATTAATTTCAGTATGCATTGTGAATTAAAGTGAAGCAAGTACTACAATTAGGATGTCCCACTGTTTTCTTTTATTATTATGCATACTAAGATGAGTTAATTTATGTAATGTTAGTTTAAAGGTGCATACAACTGAACACTGCAACAGACTGTAATAAACACAGAAAACAACATGCCAGTTGGGGTCTCAATGGAATACAGGGGCTGTAATGATGAGGTTCACACAAAAAAAGGATTTTTCAGACATTCTTTTATTTCTGTAGCTGTTGGAGGGGTCAGAAACCCTCTGAGACCGAGGCTCTGTAAATTACTATAAAATTCTTGACCTCTCCTGCAATGACTAGACAGCCTCCTAGACATGCCTCTGCCAGTTTTTAGTTAAAAGAAGAATTCTTATCCATTACCTCCAGCAAAATCATTAAATAGAAAAAGTCAATGACCGCTCAAGAGGTGCTTTCAACTAATTATCAGTAAGCACTCCTTTTCATTGTTTTATTTGCATTTCTTGTTTAATGTTTAAATAGTCTTAATATAAAAGGTCAAAATCTTAAAACAGTCGAGTCTGTGAAGTTCATAATTAAATGCCATGTTCAATTAGTTTGCTTTTAATTCTTTAATACTGTGTAGATGGATAAATGAATGGAATATCCAGACTACTTAGTCATTTAATGCAGAGCTTCCCATCATAATATTGCCCAACAAAATCACAAAAAACATCAATACAAACTAGAAAAAGCTAAGTGCAAAACAAATTCATTTCAACGATTTAGGTTTTTTTTTTTTTTCCTCCAAAGTGCGACATCCATAAAGCTCAGAAGGAAATGAGAGTCAGAAAATTGCTGTTAAAGTTACAGTATTGAAAATGAAGAAGGGACACCTAAATTTCAGCATAATTCAATAAAGCTCTGCTGATTAAAAAAAAGTGAATTCTGCCACTTACGACAAATACTGAAACTAGTTCATTTGGACTGCATAATTTAAAAAGCACTGCATGCATTTCATTTGTAACATATATGACCTTACCGTGTGTGTGGGATGTCAACCTGGTTTTAAGTACAGAAAATACTAAAATAATGCAATCATAAACAGATGTTGGCAAACTAGTTATCAAATTATTGTGTAGGGCCATCTTAACAGCACCATAGGCCCCCTGAGCAAAGTAGTGTGCTGGCACCCCTGTTTTGATAGCAAAACAGAAACATACATAGGCAATAGAAACATTGTGGTCCCCTATGTTCCTGGGGCCCGCCGACCAGTGCCCATTGTGCCCATACGTTAAGACGGTCTTGAGTTTTAACTGATGAATAAACATCACATAAAGACCATAAATGTGGTCTGAGTGATAGCAAATGTAGTCAGAAGTCAACTCTTTGACGTACTGTATTATTGTAACTGCCTTGTTATAAACAGTGATAAAGGAAAGGTTTACTTTATTTTTTATACAGTGCACTTCATTCCAAATATGTCTTTAATATAGCTCCTTTACTCACTTTACCTTACCTTAAGGCACCAGTCACACTACCAGAACCTTCCAATTTATGAAATCTAAATTGAAATCAGTGGCATCATCATCATCATCATTGTAATTGTGAAGGCTATTGCTCATGATGGTGTTCATATAAATCATAAGACCGATTTTTGTAACTTTGATAAAAGCTGGATAAGTTGAAAATTTTAAATACAAACGTAAATGTTATATTTAAATCAGGGGTCTCCAACTCCAGCCCTGGAGAGCTACTGTGGGTGCAAGTTTTCATTGTAACTCTTTTCTTAATTAGTGACCACATTTTGCTGCTAATTAACTATTTCCCTTTATTTTAATTGACTCTGACCACTGAATTGATTCTTTTTTCCTTAAACGGCACCTAAATTTAAATTTGATGTGAAGTGAGCCAACAGATGACCAACTAAGTTGGGGCCTCAAACTCCAACCAATTTTCAGTTTCTTAATTTGAAGCCAATTCTCGTTGCTAATTAAACCCGTTATTTAATTCCATGGTGCTCATTCTACCATGGCAGACAAAACTAATTTATCTTTTTTAAGAGCATGTGTGGACCTGAGCAGATCAACATTACTGAGGCCCTCACCTTTCTTTATTTTCAGTTATTGCATGATGGACGCAGGTTGTTGTTTATGTGTTGGTACATTTTGTGTCTTAATATTGTTTGGTTGCTAATTAAGGACAATTAAGGGGCCTGAGTCTTCAGTTGTGTGTCAACTAAAATTAATGCAAACGGTTAATTAGAAGCAAAATCTGGTTACTAATTAAGAAAAGAGTTAGAATGAAAACCTGCAGCCACAGTAGCTCTCCAGGACTGGAGTTGGAGACCCCCGGTTTAAACACTTACAATGACAGAAAAGTGTCCTTGTGGTGACTGTTGGAGAAATATGCAGGGCTAAAATGAAATATGAGGTTTTGCATGTGATGCTTCCTTTATTTCTGTCACTGATTTTTCAGAACTCTTTGAACTAAATCTAATTATGTCTAGAGAGTTCTGTACGGTTCAATACAAAGGCTTCATGTTTCATGACTAATATAATGGAAGGAAAACTTAGGTACAGTTTTAAATTAACATATATAAATCTGAAAAGGCAGCTTTTTATATTCACTTTGGCCTTTAATCCACATTGAAAACGTTCTTTAAATCCACATTCTGAAAATGTTCTCTAAAATATAATAATCTGAAGATACCGGGTCTCATGCATGGACGTGTGGCTGTGAAAATTTGAGCTTTTGTTCAAAATGCTGATGTACTGTATGCTTGTCATGTGATCAGATACTAACTTCAATTTGGTCCCCTGGGATGCCATCTTTACTGTGGGAATAGGAGGAGGAGCATGCGCTGCCACACAATCCTGTCCTAAATATCTGGCCTGAAATACTCAAAATATTCCACTGTAATTATTTTGGTAAGACTGTTAGTCTATATTTTTCAAGACTTTGGCAACATTATATTCATTAATGTGTTTAATTCTCTGCATTTTGGATAATGTCGATTTTGCTCCTTCACCAAAAACTGACAAGCAAATTCTAGAAAAAAAAAAACTGATCTAAGGCCATTAAGTAGTTCTCTCATTAAAAGCGGACAAATCTACAGACAGACAGACAGACATTGGATATACATATATATATCACCTTACAGGAGTAAAGGCTGAGGGCTCCCCAAAAGTGTGGTTTGATAGAGGGCCAGCAGCTCAATCCTGCTGGGACATCCCAGAACGGGAAGAGTGGAAAAGACACTGCCTCCCCCAGGACACTAGGTGGCAGCTCCCCTGGACGGTAACTGTACCCCAGATTCCCTCAGGGCATCATGGGACATGGAGTCCATTTTCTCAGCCCTGTTGGGTTCCGTGGGTGCCGCCGGGGGGGAGCTCATAAAGGACCTGGGTCTGCTACTTTTCCTACAACCCAGAAGTACTTCGGAGTCACAAGGACAGAAGCCCACAGTACTACCGGAATGCTTGAGGACTGATGATGTGGTGTTTGACCTGGAAGAAGAGAAAGAGCACTTCTGGGTCAAGGAATATATAAAGGACTGTTCAACACCCAGCAAGCTGAGCCGGAGTTGGGAGGGTGTGTGATGGAGCTGCTGGGAGTGGAGGATTGTATAATTGTTATTATTGCTTATTGAGATTTGCGAAATGTGGTGAGTGTGGTGCTTTGTGCACTTTATTTAAGAAAATACTTAAAAATTATCTTGGTGCTTTTATATGTGTGTCCTGAACGTCTGTCTGTTGGGTTTCACGGGGCAACAATGACCCCTAGCGTCCACAGGGGAAACCAAGTAACTTGTGATGAGCAGCACCATGGAAGTGAATATGGGCAGGGGACAACAGAGCTCTCTTCTTCAGAGGATCATACTTATAATGTCATTTTCTAACCTGCTTTCTAATTCAGACTATGATACCGGTTTTCAATTGCATTGGGGCTGAAGCCTAATCCAGCTAGCTTTGGGCACAAGGTAGGACAGACCCTGAGCAGGGCACCAGTCAACTGCAGCACAAACATACACACATCCAAAACACACTAGGGCCAATTTAACACCTTCAGTTTTCCAAATCTGCATTTCTTTGTACAGTGGGAGGAAATAGGGGCAACCAGAGGAAACCCATGCAGACACAGGGAGAACATGAAAGCTCCAGTCAGGGAGGACCTGGAACACGAACTCTGGTCTCCTTATTGTGAGGCAGCAGCACTACCACTGTGCCACCCAGTACTAATAATGTCAATAATTTATGGGTGCATCAGTTATATCAGGTTTGTAAAGGAAACGTGCAAAAGTTCGCTGATGACACTGCTATTGTGGGCTGCATCAGGAGTGGGCAGGAGGAGGAGTACAGGAAGCTAAAGCAAAGACTTTGTTAAATGATGTGACTCAAACCACTTAACCCTGAACACCAACATGACCAAGGAACTGGTAGTGGATTTTAGGAGGCCCAGGCCCTTCATGGACCCCGTGATCATCAGAGGAGACTGTTTGCAGAGGGTGCAAACCTATAAATATCTGGGAGTGCAGCTGGATGATAAATTGGACTGGACTGCCAATACTGATGCACTGTGTAAGAAAGGTCAGAGCCGACTATACTTCCTTAGAAGTTTGGCGTCCCTCAACTTCTGCAATAAGATGCTGCAGATGTTCTACCAAATGGTTGTGGTGAGTGCCCTCTTCTACATGGTGGTGTGCTGGGGAGGCAACATTAAGAAGAAGGACATCTCACGCCTGGACAAACTTGTTAAGAAGGCAGGCTCTATTGTAGGAATAAAGCTGGACAGTTTAACATCTGTGGTAGAGTGACGGGCTTGAAGCAAACTCCTGTCAATCATGAAGAATCCACTGCATCCACTAAACAGTGTCATCTCCAGGCAGAGGAGCAGCTTCAGTGACAGACTTCTGTCACAGTCTTGCTCTGCTGACAGACTGAGGAGATCGTTCCTCCCCCACACTATGCGACTCTTCAATTCCACCCGGGGGAGTAAATGCTAACATTACTCAAAGTTATTGTCTGTTTTTACATGCATTTTTATTACTCTTTAATTTAATATTGTCTTTTGTATCAGTATACTGCTGCTGGAGTATGTGAATTTCCCCTTGGGATTAATAAAGTATCTATCTATCTATCTATCTATCTATCTATCTATCTATCTATCTATCTATCTATCTATCTATCTATCTATCTATCTATCTGATTGATGTTTGTAGCAAGAGATTTAGTAGGACCCAAAGACCACCTCCTCTGCATTGAGGTCTTTGATTTTTATAACCCCTTTGGTCATTTATTTTAATTTTTTACATCTAAAGTGTAAATAAAACATTTTTGAATACAGCATGACCTTGAGTTATGTGTAGAGATAATTATTTTAATTTGTTAGCATGTTTATCTAACTAAAGATTCAATGTCTAAATTAATATAAGACATCTAATACTTATAAAGCATAATGCAATAGGGTAACATTAAAGGTTATTGCAAACTGACCTCAGCAGGCTGGCTGACGAAGGAAACAGGGACTTTTCAGAAATGTAAGGTAACATAAAGGAAAAAAAAAAGTCAGCCAAAGCCAGGGCCATAAAGCATTAGCAGGAACAGCCACGGCACCGTCCTATGTGGATTGAAATACTTAGCTAAGACAGTTTTAAATCAGGCAACTTGAACATTTTGCCAAATAAAGGTAAAGAGCAGAATGCGTCATTGAGCCCAAACATTTTATACATTTTTGATGCAGTATATAATCCAGTCATATGACATTTTAGAGCAGCAGTTATTACTTTTAAGATGTTCTTTAATAATTTCCCTTACTTCACATTTTAAATGTAAAATGTCATACCTGTAAAAAGACATAATCATCTTGTACAACTAGGGAATTTGAATCAATGTATCCTGGGAAAGGCTGGTTTCTGTTAAGTTCAGTGCAGTCATGAATTCGACAAGTAATATACTGGACATCTGTAATAAAAAAAAATAATTATGAAAATATTACAAAATAAAACATATCTTAACAGTATGGTAACATGATTCATGATATTATTCTTCCAATATTTGTAGCATTCTACTAGACTTCACTTGTGTTGTTTCACAGTTATACTAACAATTATTTCCACATATATTCATTATAATATGTGTAATGTTTGATTGTAATGCTAATACAAAATTGTATTTTCAGTCTTTAATAACATTAACGAAAGCCTTATGTTATTGTATTGCAATACTCAGCTATCCATTTGCAAACCTGCTTAATCCAATTATAAAATTGTGTGGTGGTGAAGCCTCAACTGGCAGCATTATGGAGAAATGCTCAATAAATGTACAGTATACATTAATTTTTATGCTTCTTATTCCCCATTATTTTTAAGCAAACAAAGCTTCATTTGTGTGTTAACACCACTTGTGCGGTGTGAATACTTCATAGATTCTGATATACAAAATCAAACCTTTGTAATACAATTTTGAACAGTAACAAGTGTAATTCGGAATCAGCTCTTCTCATTTTATAACGTTTAATCATTTTTTTCTATTGTTGCAACAATGACAATAGCAGTTTTGTTTTAGGTGAGCAACTTTCAAATGATAAGTCAATAAATTTGCTATTTAATTTTTCTAGCTGAGTATAAATTCATTTATGAATGATCATAGCCTGGAGCAGTAAAGTGTTTTGTATTTTCTTTTAATTATTTGTATTATCTATCTATCTATCTATCTATCTATCTATCTATCTATCTATCTATCTATCTATCATATTGACATACAGTAAAGCATTTTATGTCTCTGTCCCACTATGTATATGTTACAATTGGCATATCCTATAAGTTATTAAATTGGATTGACTTCACCACTTTTGTGCCCCTAATCTTCATGTAGAGATTCAAAATGGTTTTATTCTTACAGAGCAGGACGGGGGAGTGTGTGTGTGGGAGTCCTCTGAAGCATCAAGGATCTCAAGGAAATGGCACACGATCAAAGATCAGATTAGGAAGCTGTACCCCATGAAGCATCGAGTGCCACTAGGCAAAGAAACACAGTTGATGAACCTTCCCCCCATAAAGTGACATGATAACACCACAACAGCAGTTCTAAAGTGATGTGTGGCACCACTAAAGTTGCAGATGAATTGTGTATTAAAGGAATGCCACTGCTTGTGGTTAACAAATGCAGCTTCATTCTCTCTTATTGCAATATGAGTTTAATAAATTGCACCAATTACGACAGGAATATTGGACACTGCTGCAAATTGGCCTTTTATGTTTACAAAAAAATCTTATATTTTATATATTGTGGTAGACAGCTGGAGCCCTTAGCCGGCAGGGACACCCAGAGTATGGAAGGACCGGGGGAGAGAGTATTTTCAGGACAGTTTCTCCATGGGCCGACAGAGGGCAGCCTCCTTGGTTTTAAGCATGGGCCACGGGTCATGAGCATGGGAGCGTGACCACCACCAGGGGGTGTATGGACATTTTCAGGGCCCTATTTGGCCACACATCTGCCACACACCAAGAAGTGTGGCTGGAAGAAGCTCGTTGGGCACCTGGAGTCCTTCTTGGTGCCCTATAAAGGGAGCCGGTCACCACCACTCAAAGGCCAGTCGGGAGGAAGAGGACACAGCCTGAGGAGGAGTGGTGTGCATTCTATGGTCTAATCACTATATATAATCTTCATTTGGATCTTGATCTTTGTTTGTCCGCAAATGAATTAGAAGAAGAAGCACTAGATGGCAGTAGAGATACAGCTAAAACATAGGCATTGCATTAAAAATCTCCTCTAGGCTTATACTACTGAAGACTGTAGTACACCAGTCACACCTCAAAACACAGACATTTAAACTAAACAAATTGTTTTGCTTTAAACTAACTAAAGAGATCTTCATTTAGGTTTGTCCGCGAATTCCAACTCAATTTTTATTTTTGCAAAAACTTGATTGCTTTGTATGGATTGTAATAAAATTAAAAAAAAAAAAAATTCCACGCATGCGTAGTCCACCTTCCAGTTTAGTACGTTGTTGTTACTCACGGATGTCAACAATGTGCCGGAATAACGAAAGGGGTGGTGGACAGTGTTACGCTGGATAGCTCCTGAGGCCTGGTTAGAGAATGAGATTGCCGAAGATAAAAGGTATGTGCCTACACAACATATGAATGAAAGAAAGACAGTGGGTAAAATGAATGACAACATAACAGCACGTTTCAGAAATTATTATTGTTACGTTGTAGCCGGCGAGTGCTACGCGTCTCACAGTTGTACTGTGGTTTGCTCACATGTCGGTGAAGTGATCCCTATTTATGCTTTAAAGAGCCTGGATACCTATGTGTCTCCCTTTTATAACCATTGCTCCATGTATAATGCCTTACTCTTTGGATTGCCACAAAGCAACCTGCGAGATTGGAGAAAGGTTGAGAAGACATCATGAGAGGAAACGACAGCGCCATGGAAACGAGACGGACTGTGAACGGACAGAAGGAGAAATGCTCCTACACCACCACATAATTACGATTCGGACAGTAATTCCAAGTAGGCCGTTCCTATCGAATCAATGTCCAAGGGTTTTCTTTTGTAATTTTGTTTCCCTTATAAATAATCATAATGCTGTGCGATGAACGGCCCAGTTCACGACTGGCAGCCACGTTTAAACATGGAGCCCTTCACAGACAACTTTAACATGCTCAACATAGTTTGGCACACATGGCTAGTTGACTATATTTGTTCTTAAAAACTAAGAAAAATATATATTTACATACAGTTCATACAGTATGGAACAGATTAATTGTATTTACATATAATCCTATGGTGGAAATTGCTTTGGTTCACGACCAAATTGGTTTACGACCAGAGTTTTGGAACGAATTATGGTCGTGAACTGAGGTTCCACTGTACTTTTATATGATTTTTTTAAAGATTCAAAATCCTTAATTATTTCTCTTTTTCCTTTACCAGTTTGCCTAACAACACTGAAATTCAAATCAACAGACGATCAGCTAACTCGTGCCTCAAATTCAACTTCTAGTGGGTCACCATTTTTGCTCCAACCAATTTCTAAATTAGAACACAATGAAAAATATTATTGAATTTAGTGTCACATTAATTCTTGTTGTTATTATTTTTGTTTTCTGTTAGCACAGAATATTTCTAGAATCACTAACTTCTTCTTTTCAAATATCTTATTGAAACCAATATTGTATTATGGACACACAGGTACAAATAAAGAATATACAAGAAACATATATTTTTATTAATCTTATTATTTACTTAATCTGGCAACATTTTTATTATCCAGAATACTCCTCAATGATGAAGCCAATATATTCTCAGCAATAATTCTGTCCAGTACAACTGTTTAAAAGTTACGATTGACTTGCATTTTTCCTGTGTTCTTTGAAATGGAGCTGATCGACTGAAGGTAGGATGTAAAGGCGAAAGTCATATACACTGATAACTCACCACTTACATTAATGTAATGTACTTACAATATGTTCTATGTTGCTCCTGAAGCAGAATTTATCACTACTAACCAGTAAAGAATTACCTGTCAGTCTCTCTGTCCGTTTATAAAACTGTAAATGAGAAAGGCTAAATAGCAGTAATAAAGTCTATTTAGACTCAATGTGTTGTGATTGTTTTGAAACAGACTACGGAGGAATATTTCAGACAAAATGAAATACATCAATACATTAAATAAATAAATGAAATGTGAAATGTAAATAAATAAATTATGTCTGAGCACATATAATTAAATGTGTCATGAATCATGTTTTTGTTGCTTATTTCTTTATGTATTTATTTAATTTTTCTCCTTCTATATTTGTTTCAGTGACAGCATGCATAACATGAAATGTACTGTCATTTTTACCCACTAGAAGGTGTGCTCTAGTACTGTGTTTTGATTGGTGAATTGTCAATAGAATGGATGATATTTTTATTTATTTATTTATTATAGATGACACATTTTAGTATTTAATCCTGACTATTTCAAGTTGTTGCATTTTTAATTATTATTGTTATTTCACTGTTACATACAATCATTTTGTTGTCCATGGGCCATTCTGTGTGTCTTCATTGCTAGGAATGGCCCTAAGTTGCTAATGCATAACTAATGGAAGTTACATTCCTCTAAAATTCAAGATAGCATCATGCTCTTCTTCTTGCCTGAGTATTTAGAGGAGGATGTTGGGAGCATGTGCTGTTTACAGCACGTTGCCACACCCACGACACAGCGGACCACTCGAGTTCAGATCTATTTGCTGCCGTGCAACGGGTAACACCTCAGCACCACACTGAAAAGTGTGAGGTGTTTTACAGTGGCTGGAGTGCCAATCCTGCCACCAACCCCCAGATTTTCCCTGCAAGTTGGAGGACCTGCTTGCAGGACTGGATACAGATTCACATCATACCCAGGACGGAGCAATTGTAGGTTAAGGGCCTTGCTCGAGGAGTAGAGTCTCTTCTCGCATTCATGGGATTCGAACTTGAAAAAAAATAATTTCACAGTGATAGGGCACAACACTGGCTTTTAAAAGTGTTTTCCAGGAAAGGTAAACAGGCATCAATTTTTGGTTACCAAAACAGAAAATATGATTATTTTTAACAGCCTGTATGCTGAGTAATTAAGACACTATGGAATAGCCTATGTCAGCTTGATTTACCTGCTACTTTAAAGCATGTCAATCTGAATTGTTATCACTTAACATGTCAGAATTGCAGCCCCCATTCCTTGTGTCGCATGTTTTTTTTCAAACCTAGCCTATGAAGGTTATGGCAGCATGATTCAGTTTATTGAACAATTGTTCATAAATATTTTTACAGCTAAAACACCTCCTAATTAGGGGTTGATGGGTGTTTTTTTCAAAAGACTTTGGCAATAAATTCTTTATCTACTAAACATACATTGACATTCCATCATGCAATCTGTTTTTTAATCTTGTTCCATGTGATACGTGTACACCAGCAAATAATTATGAACTGTTTAATGAAGCCTAAACTTCTGGAGTTGACCTTAGTAAACCATCCCCAAACACAACAACATGAAGAAGTTTTCCTGCTTTTGGTCTAAATGTATAAGTATATACTGCATAAGTAATGTATATGTATACGTAATAGCATACGGATTCCTTACAAATCTCTAACAAATTATTAAATACTTTCTCCTCATGTCCACATGGGCTTCCTCCCACAGTCCAAAAACATGCAGGTTAGGTAGATTGCTATTGCTAAATTGCCTCAGTATATGTGTGTGAGTGTGTTCACCCTTTGATGGACTGGCATCCTGTACTGGTATTTTTCCTACCTTGTTCCTGATGTTTGGTAGGTTAGATTCCAGCTTCTCTAGGATACGTTGGTTTGGAAATGGATGGATGAAGTACAATGTTATATATTTAAAAAGGATTATTATACATGTCAAAGATAGGTAATTGAATAAGTTTAAAAATATTTACTACCTCTTTCCCTACATGTACCTTCCGTGCCTTTCCTTGGTATCCTCCTGTGTCTGAACCTCTCTCAAATGCATTCCCATAAAGCTCGCTTCTCAAACTCTATCGTTTCAAGGTGCCTTTGCTCGCCTTTTGTTTGCTTTTATACTTTCAGTCTGTTAAGGCGGCTCTCAGAATGCCTCGTACACCTTTCAGATTTCAAAATTCTCCTTTTAACATAAGACGCCTTAGATGGCCAAGGTCAAAGTTACTTATCTGAGCTTATCATTACTTACAAACCATAGCACACATTAAGATTTCAAGATGGCAGTCTGCTTATCCAACAATGATGGATGGATCCAACATTGCATGGATGGATTAAAAGGCAGAATTCTACGTGACCATCTTCATCAAGTCCTTCCGTGAGAACCCTAAATCCACAGAGGACTGTTTCATTTATGTTAGGTAGAATGCCCAGAGGGGACTGGGCGGTCTCATGGTCTGGAATCCCTACAGATTTTATTTTTTCTCCAGCCGTTTGGAGTTTTTTTGTTTTTTCTGTCCCCCCTGGCCATTGAACCTTACTCTTATTCGATGTTAATTAATGTTGATTTATTTTGTTTTCTTATTGTGTCTTTTATTTTACTACTAGCAGAATACCCGCGCTTCGCAGCGGAGAAGTAGTGTGTTAAAGAAGTAATGAAAAAGAAAAGGAAACATTTTAATAATAACGTAACATGATTGACAATGTAATTGTTTTGTCATTGTCATGAGTGTTGCTGGCATATATATATATATATATATATATATATATATATATATATATATATATATATATATATATATATACATACATATCTACATACAGTAATCCTCGCTATATCGCTTGACTTTCGCGCTTCACTCCATCGCGGATTTTAAATGTAAGCATATCTAAATATATATCACGGATTTTTCGTTGGTTCGCGGATTTCTGTGGACATTGGGTCTTTTAATTTAAAAGTAAATGCTTCCTCAGTTTGTTTGCCCAATTGATTTCATACAAGGGACGCTATTGGCTAATGGCTTAGAAGCTACCCAATCAGAGCATGTATTACATATTAACTAAAACTCCTCAATGATATACGATGTGCTTCCCCGAGCGGATTGTTTGCTTTTCTCGGTCTTTCTCTGACATTCTCTGCGCATGACGGAGGGGGTGTGAGCAGAGGGGCTGTTTGCACAGAGGATATGGACGCTCCTCTAAGAAATGCCGCTTTATCGCGGTGGCCCAAAAGCACGTATTGATTTTTTGATTGTTTGCTTTAATCTCGCTCTCTCTATGACGTTCTCTGCTCCTGACGGAGGGGGTGTGAGCAGAGGGGCTGTTTGCACAGAGGCTGTTTGTTTAGAAGATACGGAGGCTACTCTAAAAAATGCTGAAAGACTATCTTCACATTGCTCCCTTCTTTGCGGCTGCTTTATCGCGGTTCTCGTACTTAAAAGCCCAACAGCACGTATTGATTTTTTGATTGTTTGTTTTTCTGTCACGCTCTCTCTATCTCTCTGACATTCTCTGCTCCTGACGGCGCTCGTTTGAAGAGAAGATATGTTTGCATTCTTTTAATTGTGAGAAAGAACTGTCATCTCTGTCTTGTCATGGAGCACAGTTTAAACTTTTGACTAAAGGTTATTTCATGTCTAGAGGGCTCTAATAATGTTAACAGGGTGGGAGAGTTTATAAGGGCTTAAAATATATAAAAATAACCATACAAACATATGGTTTCTACTTCGTGGATTTTCACCTATCGTGGGGGGGTCTGGAACGCAACCCCCGTGATCGAGGAGGGATTACTGTATATACAGACACACATTTACATACACCTATATCTATCTTTCTATATCTATCTATCTATATATCTATATTATCTATATCTATCTATATATATATATATATCTATATCTATATCTATATCTATATATATATATATATATATATATATGTTGTGGCAGTAGGGGGCAGTAGTGCACCCTTGAACCCTCAGGTACGACTCCTGACACCAGGTAATAGTCCACGACCTTTTTATTATTTTTCGCAGTGCACCAAGCACCTCCCACACTCCTCACAAATCTGTTTCCACTAATAATAAACACACAATAACCTCTCCTCCTCGCCCAGACACTTTGCTCCTCTCCCACCCAGCACAGCTCAGTGTCTGGACTGAGGCACCGTCCTTTTATAGCCCCTGACCCGGAGGTGTTCCTGTCCCAGCAGTCCACAGTTCCCTATTCCTTCCGGGTCAGGGCAATCAGTCTTTTACTTCACCCCGGGAGCACGCCATTCCTTCCCGTCACGTGACTGTGACGTACTCCCGGGTCATAGGGCACAACAGATCCCACAAGTCCTCCCACAGCGACTCCTGGTGGTCCCCAAGGTATCCAGCAGGGCTGTGTATAAACACTACAAAGTCCATAAGGCCCTGCTGGACCTCGGGGCACGATCCTGGTGTCAGGAGAGCTCCTCCTGTCGGCCTGGGGGTGCGGACCGGCCTGGGAAGCCGGCAGTCTTCCACAATGTACACACACATATCTCCTTTGGGGTGTGAGGAGCTGTTGCTGGGGGTGCCAGAATCCATTGAGGAAGAAAAATTTAAAACATTATTTGTACAAAATCCTTAATTTATCTATCCATTCCTAAATAATTAAATGGGCAGGCTATTTCGTATCAGTGCAATACGCTGCTTGTTAAAACGGATGACTCCTAATCTTACGTGCACTTAGTGCTGCGTGGGTATTATGAACTATCGTATTTGTTCAAGTTCTATTTAAATTTGAAATATAAGTAATTTTTATTTGGTCGACAGAAATATGTTTAGTAGGAATGAAAGTTAAATTTAATCATCATTGCATACATTTTTCTTCACCATAGAAATTGAAAGACTAAATCCAACTTCCATTCCTACCAAAGATATTTCTGGCGACTAAATAGAACCTACTTATATCCAAATTCGAGCTATTGAGCTGTCGCCTGCCTGCCTGAGTCACCCTCGCTTCCCAGTTAATTTTTTACCGTTCATTTAATCTTGGCTAGTCGCGGAAATATTATAACATGGAAGGAGGATTACACCGAGTATGGCTTTACCAAAACAATTATTGATGTAGAATAAAGTATCTATGATTCCTAAAGCTTAAATTGGTGATCTGGTTTTCTGCGTTAACCTCAAATTTTTTCATACTGCGAGGGTAAAATGAATCGTTAAGCGCTGATATAGGCCTATATATATTGAAATAGTTTTACTATCAAATAATGCAAACAGTACGCGGCACTTGCTTCGCCCTAATTCTGGGCTCATCAGGCAGTACACACTCACTGCACCCACTCTCTCGAATCGAACCTCAGACTTCAGCGCTAAAGGCGAAGCCTCTCATGTTGCGCTATGGTGTGTGGGTCGTTTATTTGACAGTATGTAGATCGGTGTATATATATATATATATGTATATATATATAAAACTTTTGAGAATGCAACGTATAGTTTTGTCCAGGAGGAAAGCAATGTTGCCTCAAATCAATGGTAACCTTTTGTAGGGTGTGTCCCAGAGACTTATTAATTGTCATCGCGAAGCAGAGCCTTACTGGAAATTTGAGGCATTTCAATTGAAATGGGAGATCAGAGGGTATAACGGTGATGCCAGCAATACATTCAGAGTGTGGCGCTCTGCTTTTTTTGTGTAGCTGCCTTCACACAGCCTCTTCGCTGCTTTATAAACAAACGCCATATAAAGCCATCACCTTGTCAATTGTGTAATGCGTTTTTTGAACAGGTTTGATGTATGGAAGTGATCACTCGTACTGCGTTCAGTAAGTTCTCGTGAGCTGCTATCTTGTGTGATGTTGCAATGTCTACGGCTTAATTTAATGTTATCTAAGACCCGGCACTTAAAAGTTTCTGGCTGCACTCCGGTTGTAATATGACGAAGCTGTGCGAGCTCACTTTTGAGAATGCAAGTATAGTTATCCAGGAGAAAAGCAATCTTGCCTGAAATCAATGGCATCGTTTTGTAGGGTCTGTCCCTGAAACTTATTACTTGTCATCGCGCAGCTGAGCCTTACTGGAAATTGGAGGCATCTGAATTGAAATGGAAGATCAGAGGGTATAAAGGGGATGCGAGGAATACATTGAGTGTGGAGAAACTCTAGAGACAGCGTGTGTATTAACTTGTGGATTTTTCTGTGAGTATTTGGTGGCAGTGTGATGAAGTTGCTTCGGAAGACGGCGTTAGCCGCGGAGCTCAGCTCAGAGCGAAATGAGGTAAATGGGAGGGGAGATGATGACGTGACTCCCCCACCCCGCCTTAACTGTCAATCCCCCACAAACACAGTCTCTCGGAATTTGCATAAGCACACCCCTTCACCTACAATTTTAACTTAGTTACAAAGTGATCAAAACTCTCGTTTATATCCTGCGTCCTCTCATTAAACTTGTATCCCGCATTACCCGTGGGCATGAGAAACGCCAGTGGCAGCCTGTCTATGAACTTAATTTAAAGTTTAGGTTTACATCTTGCTTTCTTTACGAAGTAGCAGCACTCATGAATATGGTAGTATATGTCACTCGCTCGCTTCTTATTGTTTCGCTGCCTTCTCAATTATATAATGCATGTTTTCTTCAGCACATTTTTGAGCTCTTCCTGGTTTTCTACGTAGTGCGTTGACAGTCAGTTCACGTGATTACGTGGGAGGCGTGATGATGTCACACGAAACTCTGCCCCCCACGGCTTTCCAGCTCAACTCCATTACAGTTTATGCAGAAAAATACCTTCCAGTTCTGACCATTACGCGTAGAATTTCGAAATGAAACCTGCCCGACTTTTGTAAGGAAGCTGTAAGGAATGAGCCTGCCAAATTTCAGCCTTCTACCTACACGGGAAGTTGGAGAATTAGTGATGAGTGAGTGAGTGAGTGAGGGCTTTGCCTTTTATTAGTATAGATTCTTTATTATGTAAAGCACTTTGAGCAACTGTTTGTATGAAAATGTGCTATATAAATAAATGTTGTTGTTGTTGTTATATCTAGGATTAATAAAACAATAGTGGGAGGTCAAGCTTTTAGTTTCAGGGTCCCGTAGCTGTGGAATGGTCTGCCTGCTACTATAAGAGATGCCCCTTCAGTCTCAGCTTTCAAATCCCGGCTGAAGACTCAATACTTCAGTTTTAGCATATCCTGACTAGAGCTGCTGATTAACTGTACAAACTATATCTCTATTGTTAGTCATTAGCACTAAAAATAAGTAACATGATAGATATAATTTGTTACTAACCTTCACCTATTCTGTTTCTCTTCTCGGTACTCAAATGTGGCAGTTGGTGCCACTGCCCTACTGTCAAGTTGTCGGCCTGCCTAAGGAAAAGTCATTTCTGATGGAGGATCACAGAAATCGTCAGGTAGAGGGGTCCTTTTATTGGATTGGCTGGCCCAGCACTGACTCAGCTGTGGAATGGCCAATTGGGGGGAGGCAGCTTGTTGGCCGAGGTCTCCTGGACTCTGAGCAAACCTCATATGTGAAAAAATCTTCTCTTACATTACTATAGTACTATTGTATTGTATTCCCGAGGTGGCCATGATAGATTGGCCAGCTAGCTTTGTAAACAGGATTACTTGTGTTCTGTTTTGTGTGTTGTGTTTACCCCATTTTTGACACCAATTGCATGCCCAACCCACCTGGAATTACCTTTCCCAAGATTTTGTCCATTTTTTTCTCTTCAAGGGTTTTTTTGGGGGACTTTTTTTCTTATCTTCTTTGGGAGTCGGGGCTGGGAGCTGTCAAAAAAAGGGCACATTAAAGCCCATTGCAGCACTCCTTGTGTGATTTTGGGCTATACAAAAAATAAATTGTGACTGTTGTTGATGTTGTTGTATGTATTTCTGTTGAAAGAAGCATTCAAAGGCTTAAATACCCCCTGGTTCAGTGATTCATTTTAAGCCCTCACAGGAGAATACCTTAGCAATCTTCTTGGCATCCAGTAAATAATAGTAAAAATATAATAATTTGCTGGTATATTTAATGGTTTATTTAGGAACTGGGGTATGAAATTGTTTTCCTTATTTTTGTTTATAGAAGGAAGACATTTGCGCCTTCTGTTTTAAAACTTTTAAAACTGGCACAGTGGCACAACATGGACACCTCATGCACCATAGTGATGACAAATGTCTTGAATGGCTTTAGGCATTACTTCCTAACAGTCAGCTTTTCTGACAGTTTTGCTTTCTCACCTGGAGCTTATCTTTACTGAAGCATTAGTCTTCTTTAGGGCGAAGAAATATATAAAAAGTCTATTTTCAGTTTTTGGATTATCCAAAATTATGCACATCTAGATCTGTTTAGAAGGGTGAAGGTAGAGTTTTAGGGCATCTATATATTTCTGTTTCTGATATTTCTTTTTAGCTGGTACAGACAGTTTTGTTTGGTTGGTTCACGTTTTAGATAAACAGTATTGCATGCATTGCTTGATAGATATATGGTATTGACAAAAATTCTTTTAAGAAGAAGACTATCCATCCATACCTCCATCGTCTTAACCTGCTTATGCAGCATTGTGGGTAAGATCGCACCAATCCCAGCAAGTATGGGTACAAGGCAAGGTGCCAGCTCATCACTGGGTAAACACACACACACAAACTAGGGCCAACTAAACAATGGCAGTTCACCTAACCTGCAGGTGTGTGTTCATGTGGGAGAAAAGCCATACAAATGCAAACTCTATGCAGATAGCAGCAGGGATGTGAACCCTGGTCTCCTTAATGTGAGGCAGCAGCACTAACACTGTTCCTCCCTAATTAAAGACTAATGATAATATACAGAGGAAGAAGATATTCACTTTTCAATAACTTCTTTTCTTTTCTTCTTCAAATAATAACAGGTGTTTCGTAATCTTCTCTAATTTTCAGATGAGAACATCAAGCCCTGCATAGCACTTCAAGCGCAGGATCTCCACAGATGCTCCCAGCTTCTCAATCCCTTTAAAGGTCAACTCAATGGGTTTTCTTCCAGAAGCAGACCTGGTGATATCTTCAGCCAGTCCTTTCTGAGTATACACTCTGTAGGCCTGCCCTCATTAGTTATGAAGGGTTGTTTGCCTGTCATTCCAAGGCTCCACAAACCTTTCTCTCTCTCTCTCAACTCACAAGGAAAGATAAAAATACAAAAGCTCAACTCCAAAAAAAACTATACAGTATGTCCTATTTAATCACACCAGAAATAAGTATTAAATATACATAATTTATAAACACAAAACTACATATTAGGAAAAAAAGTAATAGGAAAACTTGAAACAAAGAGTACAAAAAATTCAGAATAAATGAACTAATAACTATAAAATAAAGCCCTATAATCTTAGTGAATATGTAAGCAAACATAAAAACTGGAGGGAAAATATGGGGAAGACAAGAAAGAATTCCACATTCTCTTTATGTAAACTGAGCCTAAGTATTCTCTCAACTATGAATATGTAAGTTTTCAGTATTTTTAGTTGTGCGTAGAAATCACACTATAACATGACGTAAGCACAAAAGCCAAAATGTGCTTACGCACAGAAAAATCCAGATCTTCCGCTACATAAATCCCGGTCAGTATGAAAAGTAACGCTCGTGCATGCGCCTGCTGTTCCGCCCCAACTCCTCCCAGAATTACACCTGTTTGAATATGTAAATCAATATAAATAGCCCTTAAGCTCAACGTTGTGTGAAAAGACAATGACAACAGCAAGAGGGAAAATGGAAGAATTTCAGTGAATACCAAGTGGAGGCAAGGAAAAACTATTTGTTGGTTTAAACAGTGGTATAAACAACAAAAGGAAGCTGATCGAGTGACATAGCGTGTCAGAGAAACTTGAAAGCTCAAGCTCACAAAATCGTACAGTGCCCGAAATAAAAAAGAAGTTGTTAGATATCAGAGTCGCCGTGAAAAGGCGAGTCGTAGCCCACCGTCTGAGTGTCATATGAAAGCTTATTAGGGTACAGAGAAAAAAAAAATGGCACACAGTGGGGAAAAAGTACAAAATGTCAACTTCAATCTCGAAATGTCCACTTTAATCACGTAGTTTATTTTGTCATTAAAGTAGAACATCATAAACTGCATCTTTAAATCATTTAATTACTTATGATGTGATTTGAGAAACTAGTTAAAGTAGCACATTAAATACTGTTTTGTATGTGTTCTTCTATGTGCTCTATGTGTGTGAATCACTAGTGCTTCTTACTGGCTTTTTCTACCTCCAACAGGACACAGAATCCATTACATTCGTGATATTACAGCTCTCTGAATAACTAAAATATTGAGATGTATACATGATATCATTTTCATTATGATGGGAGTTAAAGCACGTTATTAAACATGGAAACACGGTAGCCCAGTGATTGTGCGCGACCTTCAATGAAATAATTTATTGCAGCAGTACTCAGGGGCAGCTCTAGGATCATAGCGGCCCTGGGCAGAGGAAGAATGAGTGGCTCCTTCGCCCGCCAATGTCAATATGGTATTTTATGCATGGCGGATGGCCACGTTCGTTGCGGACACTGCATAGCCGCCTCGTGCTCATGACACAAATGTTTAACTTTTGCCGAAATTTGCCGCTGCATTTTTAGCTGTGTTGTTATTTTCTCTTTCTGTTTTATATTCAATATATATTGGTGTGGCGGCCCATGGGATTTGGCGGCCCTGTGCAGGTGCACAGCTTGCACATGCCTAAGGCCGCCCATGCAGTAGTGTCTCTTTCAAACGTACTAACCTCAAATTCCTGTCCTTCATTTTCTTTCCCCAAGTAACTAATCGCCACACAATCAGCTCTGTAATGGACATTAAGCCACTTATAACGCTGATTCTTCAAAACTTTTAAGGAATATTGAAATATCTTTGTAGTACATGTTTAATTATTCTATCCTTCATGCCAGTCCCAGTGAAGCATACAGTGTGAGCGGAGCGCCAGGTCCTTGCTAGTGTAGCAACACCGTTTACTTTAATTATTAACAATATAGATTATTTAAATAAAGTTAAAGTTTTATCTGTATAATATAATAAACATATTTTGCTGCATTTCATCTTAAAAATATTGTCATCATATGTAAATACACTCTTTATAAAGTGGCTCAGGTTGGGCAATATTATAACTGTACTGCAAGTTTACAGTGAGGTAACTGTACTAGTAAGTACTAATAGTTCTACAAGGAGCAGTTGATGGACTGATTGAGTGCGTTTATAGTTCTTGGGATGAAACTGTTTCTGAACCGTGAGGTCCGTACAGTAAAGGTTTTGAAGTGTTTGTCATATGAGAAGCAGTTCAAATAAGAAGCATGGCTGAGGCAGCGTGTGCTTGATGCTGTATACCGATAATTCTCTTTCCGATCAGCTGCTCCGAGTGGTGCAGTGAGAGTAATATGGAAAAACATGATCCACTGTGGCAACCCCTAACAGGAGCAGCTAAAAGAAGAAGAAGAAAGTGCAGTGAGAGTAACAACGTTAAAGCAGCTATGGTATTTAGAATAGTTTGACCATTCCCTGGACCATTATATTGTTACTGGTTAATTACAATCAGATGCATTAAACTAATAAACAATATGCAGTTAATTTCAGCGTATTTATAAAGCCATGCATGGAAAAGAAAGGATAACCACACAGGAACAGTAGCACTGCTTTGACGCTGGGTGCCGCCAGTCTGCAAAACCGAGCGGAGAACTTGCGTATGACAGGGTATGAGGTACCGTGGAAATGTGCGTGGCTTTACACCAAGTTTAGGTTTTATACATCGCTATTTGAACGTGGAAACGTTCTTATGCAACATTTCTGTGCGTACGCACCGTTTATACATGAGGCCCCAGAAGTACCTATGTAGGATCGGCCTTACACTCTAAATTAAACCGGTTCTTTAACGGCACTATATGGTTCTTTACTGCATTGTGTGGCACTTCATAGAACCATTGCTTGACAAAGAACAAATTTGTTCTGGGAAGGATTTTCTGCATATGAAGTTGGTTCTTTGTGCTTGGAAAAAAATTCTAATATGTAGAAAAACCCAACATGTTTAATATATGGTAAGCTACCTAGCTGAACACTAACAGATTAAGAAAAATAAGACAGACTGTGTTACCACATGTATGCAGCATGAGTCATTTAAAATCAGGACATATTGGTATTTCACACATCTGGTACCATCTATTCATGGTTATTTCCTGTGGATCTTTTGGAAACCAAAACTGGTTCCCCTATGGCATCACTTTGAATAACCACTCTGTCACCTTTATTTTTAAGAGTGTATTGGGAATTATTACCTTGGTTATGTTTTCATTCCTATTTTGGCTCTTGGGAAGTTTGCTAAAGTTTTAATCTGCTTATTGCTAAGATCATGAATAACAAACTGCTAGATACTTCCATTTGATTATTTTATTATAATCACTTTGTGATTTACTTTGATAAGAACTATAATTAGATGAGCTTGTCACTAAAGTGTTTTGTCACAGATAGATTCTTATCTCCCATTCCTACAAAGCTTGCTAGTAGGCATACATTTTACTTGGAGAGTTTTAGTTATTCTTGAATAACAAGACATAGAGCAACCGGAAACTGTCAGAGGTTTTCAGTTGCTGAATCTCCAGTTTTAGGGGAGATATGAAACTATGAAAAGACAGGAACTGTAAAATTGCATTATTGCTGTGCTCAAGAAGAGGACTCATCTTTGCAGATTTTTATCTGTCTTTCAGGAGTCAACGGGTTATATGACAACCCAGGCTCCAGAGTTTGAGGCTGAGGATCACATTCTTCTAAGTCCTGTCTACGTGAGTGAGCGCTCTTTGCTGTGAAGCACCTGTTTGAAGTGTTGCTGTCTTATTTCTGCCTTCTTGAACACTGAAGTTTCCTCCTGCATTTCACTCTTCAAGTCTGAAATATATGTATATATTATATATATAGTACTGTGCAAAATATTCATTTTTTTTAATTTTTATTGATTTTATTTGAAGTAAAAACTTTACATACAATCAAACTTAACAAACCAAAATTCAACCCCCACCTAAGAGAAGGGGATGAGAGCCAACAACCAGAGCAAATGTTTAAAAACAGCAAAGATGGAAGAGTATCCTTTTCCCTGATACATAGGCTTATTCTAAAATGTTATTGATTAGACCTTGCCATATTTTAAAAAACATTTTGAACAGATCATCTAAGTGAGAATTGAACTTTTTCCGATTTCAACAAGTATCATACATCACTTACCCACTGACTTAAAAGAGGTGGGGTGGGATTCTTCTAGTTAAGCAAGACAAGTCTACATGCTAAAAGTGAAGTAAAGTCAATTACAGTTTGTTTGTTCTTCTCCACTTTAAGCCCATCTGTGAGCCCACCAAACACAGCTGTTAGTGGATTAGGAGGGATTGTGACATTAAAGCTGTCTGCTAGGCATTTAAAGATTTGGTCCAGAATGATGTCAATTTGGTGCACACCCAAAACATGTGGCCCATTAAGGCTGGAGCTCGACTGCAACATTCACAGGTTGGATCTTACTCTGGAAACATTTTGGACTAGATACAGTAGATGTGCTCAGCCTTGCACCCTGTGTTGGCTGAGATTGGCTCCAGCAGACCTCTGTGAGACTGTAGTTAGGATATAGCGGGTTGGATAATGGATGGATGGATGGATGGACAGATGTGCTCAATGAAAGATTTTAAGTTGAAAAATTGTATGCTTTGCGCATATGGAGCTCGAGTGAATTCTGTGCATTGCTGCCTTACACTCCTTTTCTGAAATGTTGAGTTAGTTATCTTGTTCCCACTGTACTCTGGGATCTTTGAAAGGAAGGCACTTTAAAATGTTTTGATATATTGTACAGTCTTTAAGATTGATCGATATTTCTTCTGCTTACAATGCAATTGACTCACCTATTCTCTGTTATTGCCCCCCCAGTTTTTTGAGTTTGAAATTAAATATTTCTTTGGGCTTCTCGGATCCCTACCCTTTGACTATATATATATATATATATATATATATATATATATATATATATATATATATATATTGTGGAGCTGACCCGGACACAGACAGACGGACATGTTGTTTTCCAACCACCACATGTTTATTTACAACTATTTACAAGAATTATAAATGGCCACTCAGACCCAGTTTGTGCACAATACCCCAAACACTCAGTCCTGGCCACAAATGCCTCTTCTTCGGGCCGCTTCCACACCTCTCTCGTGCCTCGTCCTGCTTCCACCCGACTCCAGCCTCGAATGAAGGGAGACGGCCCCTTTTATATACTCCCGGACGAGCTCCAGGTGGTTCCTGGCATTCCCCTCTTGGCCACGCCCCAGCGTGGCAGAAGTGCTGGCTGTTCTCCCGGCAGCTCTCCGGGTGTCCTCCTAAATCTTCCCCCCAGCACTTCCTGGTGTGGCGGAAGTGCTGAGGTCACAAGTCCCCAAGGCATTGGGGTGCCTCCTGGCTTCCATACCCTGAACCCGTGGCCCCCAAAGCAACCAGGAAGGCAGCCCCCACGTGATCCCAGATGGGCACATGCCCACTTCCGGTCCTCCAAGGCATCCCGGCCCCTGGCATCCGCGACAATATATATATAAACTGCTCAAAAAAATTAAAGGAACACTTTGAAAACACATCAGATCTCAATGGGAAAAAGAAATCCTCCTGGATATCTATACTGATATAGACTGGGTAATGTGTTAGGAACGAAAGGCTGCCACATCGTTTGATGGAAATGAAAATGATCAACCTACAGAGCCCTGAATTCAAAGACGCCCCAAAAATCAGAGTGAAAAAATTATGTGGCAAGCTAGTCCATTTTGCCAAAATTTAATTGCAGCAACTCAAAATTGTACGCAGCACTTTGTATGGCCCCTGTGTTCTTGTATACATGCCTGACAACATCGGTGCATGCTTCTAATGAGATGACAGATGGTGTTGTGGGGATCTCCTCCCAGATCTGGACCAGGGCATCACTGAGCTCCTGGACAGTATGAGGTGCAACCTGGTGGCATTGGATGGACCAAAACATAATGTCCCAGAGGTGTTCTATTGGATTTAGATCAGGAAAGTGTGGTGGCCAGTCAATGGTATCAATTCCTTCATCCTCCAGGAACTGCCTGCATACTCTCACCACATGAGGCCAGGAATTGTTGTGCACCAGGAGCCATTGTACCAGCATAGGGTCTGACAATGGGTCCAAGGATTTCATCCTGATACGTAATGGCAGCCAAGATGCCTTTGTCAAGCTTGTAGCGGTCTGTGTGACCCTCCATGGATATGCCTCCCCAGACAATCATTAACCCACCACCAAACTGCTCATGCTGAATGATGTTACAGGCAGCATAATGTTCTCCATGGCTTCTCCAGACCTTTTCACTTCTGTCACGTGCTCAGGGTGAACCTGCTCTCATCTGTAAAAAGCACAGGGCACCAGTGGTGCATCTGCCAATTCTGGTATTCTATGGCGAATTCCAATCGAGCTGCATGCTGCTGGACAGTGAGCTCAGGGCCCATTAGAGGACATGGGGCCCTTGGGTCACCCTCATGAAGTCTTTCTGGTTGTTTGGTCAGAGACATTCACACCAGTGGCCTGCTGGTGGTCATTTTGTAGGGCTCTGGCAGTGCTCATCCTGTTCCTCCTTGCCCAAAGGAGCAGATACTGGTCCTGCTGATGGGTTATGGACCTTCTATGGCCCTCTCCAGCTCTCCTAGAGTAACTGCTTGTCTCCTAGAATCTCCTCCATGCCCTTAAGACTGTGCAGGGAGACACAGCAAACGTTCTGGCAATGACACGTATTGATGTGCCTTCCTGGAGAAGTTGGACTACCTGTGCAACCTCTGTAGGGTCCAGGTATCGCCTCATGCTACCAGTAGTGACACTGACTGTAGCCAAATGCAAAACTAGTGAAGAAACAGTCAGAAAAGATGAGGAGGGAAAAATGTCAGTGGCCTCCTCCACCTGTTAAACCATTCCTGTTTTGGGGGTCATCTCATTGTTGCCCCTCTAGTGCATCTGTTGTTAATTTCATTAACACCACAGCAGCTGAAACTGATTAACAACCCCCTCTGCTACTTAACTGACCAGATTAATATCCCATAAGTTTCATTGACTTTATGCTATACTCTGATTAAAAAGTGTTCCTTTAATTCTTTTGAGCAGTATATATGTAAACTAATATTTATTTTTAATTTATTGTTTTTGTAATCAATTTTTATTGATGTCAAATTATGCAGCAACAAAAATAAGAAAGCCATTTTCATATTAAAACTTTGAGGAAAAGCATTCCACCAGCAAACACCTTGTTTTTAATTTATAAGTTGCTAATATGTAAAAATGCTTTAATTATGAATTGGCACACAGGATACAGCCTATTTTTATGTTTTGTTTTTAGTGAGTATGACTGTTCACTTTAGTGATTTTTCACCACAGTAGTTCATATACAGAAAACCTCCAAAATTTAAGTTATGAATATCTCTGTATGTTTTTATGCCATATCACTGAGACCTTGATGCTGTTGACCTTCATCCTCCTCAAGCTGACATGATCATATATAAAGAAGATGGAGAGTAGGATCATTTTAATCAACAATCAAGAAGTACATTTATCAGTCAGCTTAACAGGAGCATTCCCTTAGGACAGTATACTTTGCCCTACAGCAAATGGTTTCTTAGTTTCTTGCTTTGGGCTTCTGTACCTTATGACAGGAGCACAATGTGCTTTTTCATTGTCCCCAAATTAGAATTACTTACATCCATCAGTGGTGCGTGCCTCCATATGTATAAGATCTGACTCCTTGTCTAAGCCGATTACTGACCTGTGATGGAAGAGAATGAGAAGAAACAATGAGGCAAACATCCTTTAGGGAATTCAGCCCAGGTAATTGACAACTTTATTTGTGTCCACTTGAGCATATTTGCAAACACTTGACTTTTCGGCTGCTCTTAGTTCAATCTAATCTATACCTCCCATCTGGAAGTAATTTTTCATTCTTTTTCTTCGGAATAAGAACTACATGTAGAAGTCAGCATGACAGTACACTAATCCCAAGGAAGCTGTGGGAGTTTATAGGGAAGTAAATATCAATGTTTTTAATTGCCCTGAAAAACGAAGCTTAAAAGAATATTTACTTCTGGCTGTTTTGCTGATAAAAGGCCCACAGTCAATATATGCTTCTCAAAAATCTTCTTTTAACTTTTCAGCAGCAGTTTACTATATTCTGTGTTTTTGTAGATACATGCTTATATATTCCAGCTATAAATTCTTTACATATACCATATTTAGATGGTGTTGGAGCATATATGGCTATAGCTCATGCAGTGAATTTATAGACTGAAAGCTAACAAGAAACTACAATAAGGAAAATTCACACTAACAGTGTGGAACAAGTCAGTAGGAAAAAGACAGAATACATGAGTGTGAACGAGAGGAAGGTCAGTGGAATGGTGAGAATGCAAGGAGTAGAGTAGGTGAAGGTGGGTGAGTTTAAATACGTGGGATCAACAGTACAGAGTAATGGGGATTGTGGAAGAGAGGTGAAAAAGAGAGGAGGTGGAGAAGAGTGTCAGGAGTAATTTGTGACAGACGGTTATCAGCAAGAGTGAAAGGGAAGGTCTACAGAACGGTAGTGAGACCGGCTATGTTATATGGGATGGAGACAGTGGCATTGACCAGAAAACAGGAGACAGAGCTGGTGGTAGCAGAGTTAAAGATACTAAGAAATTGCATTGGGTGTGACGAGGATGGATAGGATTGGAAACGAGTACATTAGATGGTCAGCTCAAGTTGGACGTTTGGGAGACAAAGTCAGGGAGGCGAGATTGAGTTGGTTTGGACATGTGCAGAAGAGAGATACTAAGGATATTGGGAGAAGGATGCTAAGGATAGAGCTGCCAGGAAACAGGAAAAGAGGAAAGCCTAAGAGGAGGTTTATGGATGGAGTGAGAGAAGACATGCAGGTGATTGTTGTGACAGAACAAGATGCAAAGGACAGAAAAATATGGAAGAAAATGATTTGCTGTGGCAACCCCTAACAGGAGCAGCTGAAAGAAGAAGAAGTTTGGAAACAAAGGTTTAGACACCAGGGCATCAGGCTGTTCTGTTGTGGGAAAGACGGTGCCCAGAATTAGGACAGAAAGACTTGATCCTGATGGATGCTGTCCTACATCCACCGAATTCAAGTGGAGTCTAAGATTTTAAAAGGTGTTTAATGGAAAATTGGGACATTTTACTTGTCCATAAGACCAGAACACATTTGTCTGTTCAGGACCAGGATGATGAGGATCTACTTTTATGTTTCACTTGCCTACTCTGTGGAAAGGATACCAAAGAAAAGAATACTTTTATGCACAAATAACAGAAGGGCCACTGCAATGCAGGCTCTACACAATATATCTGGTGGTTGCATGTGGTGTGTGGCTTGGCAACACTGAGTCACGTCCCTGAATTTTGAGTGTGTCTAGTGACCGCTAAGTACTCGCACCCTGGGTCATATGTGATGCACAATTATAATCAAATTGTGCCATGTGACACATACTAGACCCTGAACGTATTTAGAGTTCTTGTTAAATGTATAAATACAAATTAGTTTTGATACAAACTTCAACAAAGCAAAAACTTGTCTGTCTTAAGCAGACCTTCAGATCAGTAAGAGAGCATCTCACTTCTTCACTTTCCTCTCGTATGCCTTTGCCTCCTTTTTTGGTTATCCTCACTCCTTGAAAAGCCTTCTGAGTTCCAGATCCACTCATGTTTTTTCATGTTAGATGTTGTTCCTTTGTAACACCCTTGTGCAATGAACTTCTGCCAACTGTTCTTCACTGTCCATTAATGTTCACCCAGCAATCCCCAATATTAAACACTACACCCCTAAAAGTCTCCTAATTTAATGTATGAGTCAGACAGCTCAAGCTCTTCCTCCAGATGACTTTAATAAGGAGTCCAAGAAGGAATCACACTCGTCTGAAACTTCTGTACAAGGCTTACAAGTTTTCTATAAAACAAGATGTGGTCTATATCCTTGCCCAGATTAAAACACCCAGCATATTCTCTGTGCCCCATGAGCACTTCCAATAAGCATCTGTTATATCTACGCCTGTAGTTTTTCTCAGGATTAATACTGCAGTAATTTTTAATATTAAATATTGTAAAAAGCCAAAAAGGCCACCCAGCCACAGTGTGGCTGATCTCTGCTTAGTTTCCCAGGTTCATGATTAATGTACAGGGCTAAGAACTCCAGACTGTCAGTTCACTGTATTCATTGAGATGCTGACAGCAAGTTACAGGTTTGTTTGTTTGTTTGTTTTTTATATAAACCCCACAACTCTCTGCTGTTTGCTTAACTTGATGTCTCTTGGGGATTCATATATGGACCGCCAACTGTACAAGATGGGTTCTTATTGTAAATAGAGTCTGTTCTGTCTCTGTACATGCATGAGATCTAGTGTACTCCAATGGCATTCTGCAAACACCACTTAGTACTATATGCCAGTCTCCTGAATGGGGGCCCGTTGGAGACAACTGACTCCACCAATCCCAAAGATAACAAAGATGACTGGGCTACACGTGGAATGTAGCTGATGTATGACTGTGCAAATGCAGGGGTGAAACTTAGGGAGGGAATGTGTTTAATTACAATTAGGCACTGAATATAGATAGATAGATAGATAGATAGATAGATAGATAGATAGATAGATAGATAGATAGATAGATAGATAGATAGATAGATAGATAGATAGATAGATAGATAGATAGTAGCACTTTATATACTGTGAGGAATAAAAGGCAACAATTCCTTTAACTTAATGTTTTACATTTTTACTTCTATGTCTATGAAAAAATATCAATTTTACAAAAATGAAAGAAATTAGATTAAAAATATAACAGTCCTCATATCATTTACACTTAATTATTTTGCCTGTAATTAAGCAATAAGATAGTATTAAGTGATACAAAGACAACAGTTAAAATGTTTTTTGTTTATTATCTAAGTGAATACATTTAATAAAAATGCCTTTATTATAAAGTGTTACTTTTTCTTAAAATGTTTCTTTTTTTTAGTTTTAAGCATTTGCTAATAAATAAAATATAGGTATCCTTTAAGGGGCATCTACTGTATGTCGGAAATTCAATCACTTGCAGCAGGCAATCCGCTCCCTCTGAGTGTCAGTGCACAGTTCAGATCAGAAAGTGAATGAATAATATTTTCACGTCTGCTGTAAAATAACATGAAGTGATGCGTAAATGTGTTGGGGGATGTGATGTATGAAGGGCAGAGCATGAAAAGGACTGATGCTGATGTACTTCAGTTTGGTGCTGTTAATAATTAAACTGCTTTTTCATATCGCAGTGTAGGTGACCCCAGTTTAATTAATCTACAGAATATGAAATTTCTTAGGCTGAGATTGCCTTGATTCTGTTTAGATAATCTTGGACTTGCAGTGTGCTACATGCAATGGAGATAGATAGATAGATAGATAGATAGATAGATAGATAGATAGATACTTTATTAATCCCAAGGGGAAATTCACAGAGAGTACTAGTCTTGGGGTGGAGGCTAGACCTATTTTGGCAACATTGTAATCCTTTCTTTTATACTATTCTAGTTCTTTAATTTTAAAACTTAGGGTTTCCATTAACTCAATAATTATTAATGTGACATGTAGGAGGAAATAATGTAAAATGGGAAGGATCAGAACCACCAACCAAGACAGTTAACCAATTGGAATGCAGACTCTTTGACCACCCTGCACTTCTGCCTTTCCATTCTACCCTCTCAGCAATGTGAGTATCCATCGAACTACTCAAAAAGAGAAGTCACTCCTTCAAAAATGTTTCTGTGTTTACTATCATTTATCACCTCACCACCTCTGGTTTAGTCAATTGCTTGGATAGTTCTGTCTGTTTGTAGGTAGAAGGCCTATGAAGGATCATAGTACCCAGCTGCCAGAATCATATCGTTTCACTCTGTCAAGTGTCAAACAACATACACTGATTTGCCAAAACATTATCACCACTTGCATATGAAGCAAATAATGCCTACGGCCTTATAACAATGGTGCATGTCAAGATCAGGGACATATTGGATGGTAAGCTAACAAAAGTACTTGTAGTTGATGTGTTCAGTGCAAAAGATATGTGCAGGTGTAAAGACCAGAGTGACTCTGATAAGAGCCAACTTGTTATAGGTAGATGACTAAGTCATGCTGGTGGGGTACTCACAGTCAGCTGTGGTGAGTACCTGCCAACAGAGTTCCAAGGAGGGAAAAAACACAAACAAAATGTTGGGCAGTCAAGACTTATCAAGGTCAATGAAGGCTACCCCATCTAGTACAAACCAGCAGAAGTGTACTTTGGCACAAATCACAAAATATTTTAATGACGGTTACGGGAGTAATGTGTTATGGCACCCAGTGCATCAAAACCGGCTGCTTACAGAACTCTGTAGCCACAGGCCAGTCAGATTGCCCATGCTATCCCCTGTCCACCATTAAAAGCACCTACAATGGGCAGGCAAGCATTCAAATGTTTGCATCATTTACCTGAGAAAGAGACTTTTACGATGCACTGTAGGAAGAAGACAAGCTGGTGGAGGGAATGTGATACTTTGCTCAATGCTCTCCTGGGAAACCCTGGTGTCTCTGCATTCACGTGGATGCTAATTTGACATGTACCACTTACCTAAGCATTGTTACAGCCAAGCTACATCCCTTCATGCCCATTATCTGATGGATGAATGGTTTGATGAACACGAGGAAGAGTTTAAGGTGTTGGTCTCTAAATTCCCTCAATCTCAATCCAACTGAGCATGTGTGGGGTGTATTGGAAGAATAAGCCCAATCTACTCCAAATGTCCTGGTGCAAATACCACAGGACAACTTGTAGAGTCCATACCTTGTCCTGGAGGAGATTTTATGGTTCCACATGGAAGAGCAACAGCATATTAAACAGGTGATTATATTTTGGCTCGTCAGTGTATATTTTTACACAGTACCTTGAAATAGTAAACACCATTTCAAGGCATTTTATTGGGTCATTGTATCAAGGCTTATATCTGCTGAACAGACATACAAATACCTGACATTGAATTTATTAGTGTGTGGGATCTGCTCATCATTAAAATACACCCTATATTAAAAGAATGAAAATAGAACTCTTATACAAATAAGCTTTAATGTAAACATTACAGATGGAATAAGACAAATGGTTCATGGCAGCAGTTCTCAAGAAAGGAATGAGACGTTATTATGTTCCAGTTTTTGCAATTGTAAACCAATAAAAGTGGGTTTAATGGCTTACCAGTAAAATCTGTTCGGAGTGACATTTTCATGTACAAGTTGCCATTTTCTTCCAAAATCCAATGAGCTGTACAGCTGCCAAATGGAAACAAGACAAACAGAATAAGTGAGATGATTAGAAATATATTAAGATATAGAGAAAATGTCTGACACTAGAAGATTACTTTGGCACAGGAGTTAATATTTTCATTATTATTTTCCTTTTACTGTATTATTTGTGAATTCAGGTTTGAACAGATGCATGAAATCTGCTATAATACTATTAGGTAAAGGCAGTTGAGGACTTTCTGCTTTCTTCAGGAAATAGTAAAGAAATATTCTGAACAGAAAGGTGACACATGTAGTGAGGAACTAGTAGGACTGCAAGAGGGTTAAACTGGTACAGGGCCAGGGCGAGGCCTTCAAAATGGGCACAAGCACTAGGGGTGTCAGTGCAAAAAACATCTTTATAATTCTTTTTTTGACGTTATCTATCTATCTAGCTATCTGTCTTGCTATCCATTCTTTCATGAGTGCATCTCTTTTGCTTCCTTGGACACTGTAAATGCTGTTCTGCGGAAAGGTGAGGTGTATGGTGCCAGCAAAATATCCAAACCTCGATCAACCAAACTGGAAACATTAATTAGATAAAATAGCACTGAGCAACAAAAAAGATACAAAATGATATGAAAGGAGATGCTGATTTTGTGACTGAAGAGTTTAGATTAGATTAAATTAGATGCATTATTTTAATGAGCTGAAAGATTAACAAAGTCTTTGTAGTGTAATAACCATGCTCATAGACTCTGAATTTTTTGTATTTGATCTTGGAAAGACTGAGAAGATTTTAAAGAAAGGACTGGAAGATGCAGTAAACAATTATTCCAAGTACATACCAAAAGATTAAACCAATCTGTTACCAGACCCTAATCGCATTCTGAAAATCAAAGGTTTAATTGACAAAGTGGAGGATCAAAACGGCAGCAAAATTCTAATAAAGCAACTGCAAAGTTTTAGTTAATCCAGTTTTGGATGATTCAGATCAAGACCACCAAATACCGTTGTGCAACCCAACTGGAACATAGAAATGGGCATTTTAGAATGCCAACGCAAAATGGCATTGCAAAGCGACAAAATAACTTTCATCCTTTATACAACAACAACAAAAAAAGAAATTAACCAGAGAAATGAATTCTAAGAGGTAAAGAAAAAAATCAAAAAGGACACCAAGATCTTCTAGAAAGACTACAGACGATGATTTAAAAATTAAACAAGAATGCCAATCATGACGAATTGAAAGGTTTAAGTCTGTACTGCTTGATTATTCTGTACTGGCAACATAAGAAAGGAATCATCAATAGAAACAAAATGTTGTAAGGACTGGAAGATGTGAAATCGAATTATAATACAAAATTGAAAACCCTAAAAAGAAAATAGCAAGTCACCAAAACCAAATAAGTGAAACCAAAAGCAAATTCAAATAAACATGCCAAAAAATCCTGTTTCCCTGGAAGAATTTCTCATGCTAGCTACGGGAAGATAAATTGTTTGTTATATCCATGTACTTGGATATCTTTTATATATGGGGAATAATGACTCAAAATGCTCTGTGAACAAAATTGTGATGCAATACTTTGTGTTCAAAGTGGTGCAAAATAATTTCCAATATGAAAAATAATCCAGGGGAACTATTAGCAATGTACAAAACTCCAAAGACATGATTAATTCCTTAGGACGTAATGTATGTTTACTGAACATATAAATATCAGGGAGTCCACATTGGCATTACCAAGTGGTGGTATACCATATGTGTGTATGAACAGGTTACCCTGTTAAGAGATAAAAACTGGGTCACCCACTTTAAAGGGAGAAGTTCAATTATTAAATATCAACAGTGGCAACACCTGCTAGAAAAAGGGCACTTGGTCTCAATAAGGAAGCATACTAAACCATGCTGCCCCCCTAATTGAACAGACAGTATGGATGCTACCAAAGAGTCCTACTCTGAAGGCTTAGGAGTGCCTTGAAAAAATGGAGAGATTGGACTGGCTAAATATTCCACTCCAACTATACAAAGAAAACTGGAGGTAAGGGAATCTTAATTCAAAGAACAATTTCATTTGTATTATCAGATGTACAGTAGTATCTAATCCTGTAGGGCAAAATGTGATGGTGATGGGTAATTTATTTAATTGCAAAATGATGTTGATAAATATCTACACACCCAATGCAGATGACAGAGACTTCACGCAAAACTTATTTGCATCCGGTCCTAATGTGAACACTCATAAACTTATATTGGCCATTGACTTTAACTGTGTTTTAAATCCAACATCTAATACTGCAATAATAATTATACAGTTTTGTAATTGATCATAACTTATCAAACCTAATATAGATTTCTAAATCCATACTTAAGAGCCTACCTTCTCACCAGTACATCATTGTAATTCAATAATTCATTATTTCTTTATAGATTTTTTTTATCCGCGATCATATCTATTCTTATCTCCGACCATGCTCCTCTGATCATGGAGCTCAAATCATTATGTCCTTCATACTCTAAGTGCAGCTTGTGTCTTAACCCCCTGTTATTAGCTGACGAAAACTACAGAATTTACATCCAAGCAAGCTGAATTTTTTACAGGCAAATGTATCCTCAGACATCTCTGCAGGGATACTCTGGGAAACTCTGAAGGCAAAAGAGAAAAGATTATATCATATCTCTCTCACAAAAATAAATTGGAAACCAAGAAGGCATCAGAGTTAATCAGTGAAATTACCAGAATAGATCAAGAACACGGCAGGTCTCTAAATGAGGCACTTGTTAGGAAAAAACAGGCTTTGCAATCAGAACTCAACCTCTAGCCAACAAAAGAAATGGAACAACTCATTTTTAAATCATAACGTCATTTCTATGAACATGAAGAGAAGGCTAATAAGATCTTAGTTCAACAAATCCATAAGAATGGAGTTTGCAAAGAAATATGAGTAATCAACAACACAGATAAAGATAAAACCATTGACCATAAAAACATAATGCACACATTTAGAGACTATTATAAGTTCTTATATTCTACTCAGTTTAAAGAATACAAGATACAATCTAATACATTTTTGATACATTGCAGATACTACAGCTAGACACTCTCAGTGCAGAAGAATTGGATAAACCTCTGACACTATCAGAATTACTCGACACTATAAATTCACTTCAGAGCGGGAAACCACGAGGTCCTGGGGCCTCATGTATAAAAGGTGCATACGCACAAAATTGTTGCATAAGCCCAGTTCCATGCTCAAATCATGGTGTATAAAACTTAAACTTGGCATAAAGCCACACACATTTTCACGGTAGCTAAATGCTTGGCGTATGCAAGTTCTCCGCTCAGTTTTGCAAACTGGCTGCACCCAGTGTCAAAGCAGTGCTACTGTTCCAGTGTGGTTTCCCTTTCATTTTTAGATCCACATCACTGATGCAGCTTTATAAATACACTGAAATTAACCGCATATTGTTTATTAGTTTAATGCATCTGATTGTAATTAACTTGTAACAATATAATGGTCCACAGAATGGTCAGACTGTTCTAAATACTATAGCTGCTTTAGCGTTGTTACTCTTACTGCACCTTCTTCTTCTTTCAGCTGCTCCCGTTAGGGGTTGCCACAGCGGATCATCTTTTTCCATATTACTCTCACTGCACCACTCAGAGTATTTATATCACTATATCTGAGTGGGGAATCACAGCTCAACAGCAACTGATTGGAAAGAGAATTATCGGTATACAGCATCAAGCACACACTGCCTCAGCCATGCTGTCTATTGAACTGCTCTCATATGGCAAATGCTTCAGAGCCTTTCTGGTACAGACCTTGTAGTTCAGAAACAGTTTCATCCCAAGAACTATAAATGCACTCAATCAAGTGCTCCTTGTAGAACTCTTTGTATTTATAAGTACAATCACCTCACTGTAAACTTGTGATACAGTTATAATATTGCACAACCTGAGCCACTTTATGAAGTGTGTATTTACATATGATGGCGATATCATTTTTAAGATGAAATGCAGCGAAATATGTTTATTATATTATACAGAAAAAACGTTAACTTAATTTAAATAATCTATATTGTTAATAATTAAACATACGAGGACACGGTGCCACAGTGCTAGCGAGGAGCTAGTGCTCTGTTCACGGATTGTTCCTGCCTCACGCTGTATTCTTGCTGGGGCTGGTGCGACACTGGAAGGATAGATGGATATCATATATTTCAATGTCCCTTAAATTTTTTAAAGAATCGGTGTTCAAAGCTTACAGATGGCTTAACGTTTATTACAGAGCTGATTGTGAGGCGATTGGGTATTTGGAGAAAATAAAGTAAGGACAGGAATTGGGGGTTAGTACATTTGAAAGAGACAGTACTGCTGCAATAAATTGCTTCATCGAAGGTCACGCACAGTGCAGCAAGCATCTTGCGGGAGGCATGAATAATCACTGCACCACCATGTTCCCGTGTTTAATAACGTGCTTTAACTCCTATCATCATGAAAATGATATCAGGTATACATCTCAGTATTTTAATTATTCAGAAAGCCGTAATATCACAAATGTAATGGATTCTGTGTCCTATTGGAGGAAGAGAAAGTCTGTTTAATTCACACACATAGAGCACCTAGAAGATCAAATACAAAAAAAGCATTTAACATGCTACTTTAGTTACTATGGAATTTGAGAAACTAGTAAATTAAGCGATTTTAAGATGAAGTTTATGATGTTCTACTTAAATGACAAAATAATTATAATAAGCTTTCATATGACACTCAGACGATGGGCTACAACTCACCTTTTCACAGTGACTTTGATATCTGACAACTTCTTTTTTATTTCGGGCACTGTGCGACTTTGTGAACTTGAGCTTTTGAGTTTCTCCAACACTCTATGTCACTTGATCAACTTCCTTTTTTTGTTTATATCACTGCTTAAACCAACAAATAGTACGTTTTTCCTTGCCTCCACTTGGTATTCGCTAAAATTCTTTTAATTCCCCCCGTGCTTTTGCTATTGCCTTTTCACAGAACACTGAGCTTAAGGACTATTTTTATTGATTTGCATATTCAAAGAGGTGTAATTCTGCGAGGAGCTTGGGGAGTGGCAGCAGGCACATGCGTTACTTTTCACACTGACTGGGATTTATGTAGCGATAAGAACATGAAAGTTGGCGTACGCACAGGTTTATGCATCTGGATTTTTTTGTGCATAAGCACATTTCCGTTTTTTTCCGTATGCCATGTTATAGTGTGAATTCTTCGCACGGCGTTATACATGAGGCCCCTGGAATCCATACCCTTGAGACTGTGCTGGGAGACACAGCACACCTTCTGGCAATGGCACGTATTGATGTGCCATCCTGGAGATGTTAGACTACCAGTGCAACCTCTGTAGGGTCCAGGTATCGCCTCATGTTACCAGGAGTGACACTGACATTAGCCAAATGCAAAACTAATGAAAAAACAGACGAGGAGGGAAAAATGTCAGTGGCCTCCACCTGTTACACCATTTCTGTTTAGGGGGTTGTCTCATTGTTGCGCCTCTAGTGCACCTGTTGTTAATTTCATTAACACCAAAGCAGCTGAAACTGATTAACAGGCCCCTCTGCTCCTTAACTGACCAGATCAATAGCCCAGACGTTTCATTGACCTGATGCTATACTCTGATTAAAAAGTGTTCCTTTAATGTTTTTGAGCATTATACATTAACAAATATGTTTTTTAAGAAATTAGACTCAACCATAACCTAATTTATTTGGAATTCAAAACATCCACATATCTAAAGGGCGACCCTACAATGACCTAAAGCAGAAGGTATCATGGCTCTGCCTAACTTTCAATTGTATTACTGGGTGGCACATATACAAACTATAAAAACTTGGACATTGACATAAATAGATGAACACACACATTCTTGGTCTGCAATAAAAATCAAATCCTGCAGTACTTCTTTACATTTCTTGCTTAGTTCCTCAGTAAATACAAGTTATCTTCAATATACTAAGAACTCAATTATCCTTCATTCACTTAGAATATAGAACTAATGTACGAATCACTTCAAGACAGATAAGTCTGTTGTACCTCCACATTATAAAAACCTTTTTCCATCCTCTCAAACTTACACAGTTTTTAATATTTGGAAGAAGAAAGAGATTAAATCATTTAGAGATTTGTATATAGATATTATCTTTGCATCCTATGAACAATTACACCTCAAAGTTAGCTTCCCGTCAACACAATTTTTCCACTATTTCCAAATTGAAACTCCACAATATGAAATCTGCCCAATTTTCCTATATCAAAACATTTTAAAGTCCCTTCCTTTCAAACATCCCAGAGTACAGTGGGAAAAAGATAACTAACTCAATATTTCAGAAAAGGAGTGGAAGGCAGCCATGCACAGAATTCACTTGAGTTCCATATGCGCAAAGCATACAATTATTCAACCTAATATCTTTCATTGAGCACAACTATTTAATTTAAAACTGTCCAAAATGTTTAAAGGGCATGAACCAACCTGAGAACGTTGCAATCGAGCTCAAACCTCACTAGGCCACATGCTTTAGGAATGTACCAAATTAACATCATTTTGGACCAAAATCTTTAAATGCCTAACAGACAGCCTTGGTGTCACAATCTCTGCTAATCGATTAACAGCTGTGTTTGGTGGGCACACAGAGGGGCTCAAAGTGGAGAAGGACAAACAAACTGTAATTGCCTTTACTTCACAATTGGCACGTAGACTTTTCTTGCTGAACTGGAAGAATCCTGACTCTCCTCTGTTAAGTCAGTGGGTAACTAATGTTTTATATTATTTGAAATTGGAAAAAATCAAATTCTCACTTAGCGGATGTGTACAAAACTTTTTTAAAACCTGGCAGGATCTAATCAATAACATTTTATAATAAGCATTTATTTATATTTATATTTCTACTCTTAAAGTTTTACTCTGGCTGTTGGCCTTCCTTTCTTTCTCTTGGAAAGAGAAAGGGGGTTGAATTGAATTTACTTTTGATAAGTTTGAATTTATTATATGGACATGTTAATGAATAATTCCACTTAAAATATTTTGTGTCTACCTGTGTTTTTAGTTTTATGAAAAGTTTGTTATATGCCAAAATTTATAAATCTTGTGTTGTTTGTCAGTCATTAGCAACATATGTTTAAGTAGAAAGCACAAAGAGCACCTGAAGGAAGTGCAAACTGCACACGTTTCCCTGAATAGACAATAACGTACAACTGCTGTTAAAGTTTGCAAACAAGTATGATGTAGCCATACAAAATATAGAATGGGAGTGTTATGAGTGTTTCAAGGCTTAATACTTTTCGGCTGATGCAGAGGACTTAGGAAAGGATGACATCCAGAGTAAAGCTAAAATCATAAAAAAAAAGTGACTGATCAAATGACAATTATATAAATAGAACTATATTTCTCCCCAGGGTGGAATTTTGGCTTTTAATAAATAAATGCATAAATAGGTAGATAAAATAGTAAATGAATATACAGTACAGATACACTTTTTTCTGAACACACATCATAATGATTATAAATCAAGAAAAATAAAAAGAAAGGAAAGTTCGGACTTTACTGTCACAGTCCCAGTGAGACATTATGCAGTTTCTTCACACATTTTTGCTAGATAGATAGATAGATAGATAGATAGATAGATAGATAGATAGATAGATAGCCCAGGGGAAAATGTGTCTTTTTACAGAAGCTCTTTAAATATATAAATAAATAAATAAATACTCACACACGTACATACACCAGAATGAGTAAAAATAAATAAAATTTAAAAAAGAAAGAAACCTTCTGACTTGGCTGTCCCAGTCCCAGTGAAGCATTATGTTGGTTGGTATAAAGGAGCCCCCATTGCATTTCTTGACACACTTCTGCTAAATGATTTATTAGCTGAAAGTCCTCAGTGTTAGTGTGCCAGAGAGAGGATGTGCAGCTTTGTTCATAATGGGACTCAGTTTTTTTTTTAATTCTTTCCTTTTCTACTACTTCCAGGGAGTACAGAGTATGTCCTATAACTGAGCCTGTCATTTCGATGATGATTTGGTGGGCATCTCTTGAAGTGATGTTACTCACTAAACCATAGTGTCTCATATTGTTGACTGTAATCTGAATTTACTGTAACGCACTCCTCTCAGGACTACCCAAAAAAGATATAAATCGTTTGCAACGAGTGCAGAATGCAGCTGCTAGAATCCTAACCAGGAAAAGGAAATCCGAGCACATTTCTCCAGTTTTGATGTCACTACACTGGTTACCTGTGTCTTTCAGGATTGACTTTAAAATTCTGCTTATGGTTTATAAAGCCTTAAATAATCTCGCCCCATCTTATATATTGGAATGTCTGACACCTTATATTCCAAATTGTTACTTCAGATCCTCAAATGAGTGTCTCCTTAGAATTCCAAGAGCAAAACTTAAAAGAAGTGGTGAGGCGGCCTTCTGCTGTTATGCACCTAAAATCTGGAATAGCCTGCCAATAGGAATTCGCCAGGCAAATACAGTAGAGCACTTTAAAACACTGCTGAAAACATATTACTTTAATATGGCCTTCTCATAACCTCACTGTAATTTAATCCTGATACTCTGTATATCCAATTCATTATAATAACTATTCATGGTGGCTCTAAAATCAGTACTAACCCCTACTCTCTCTTCTGTTTCTTTTTCCGGTGTCTTTTTGGTGGTGGCGCATCTACTCAAAGCACCGTGATGCTCCAACAGTGATGGATTAAAAGCCAGAAGTCTGCATGACCATCATCATCAAGAGCGCCCGTAAGAACCCTAAATACAAAGAGGACTATTTCATTTAAGTTAGGTAGAATGCCCAGAGGGGACTGGGCGGTCCTGAGGCCTGGAACCCCTGCAGATTTTATTTTTTTCTCCAGCCATCTAGAGTTTTTTTTTTTTCTGTCCTCCCTGGCTATTGGACCTTACTCTCCTTCTATGTTAACTAATGTTGTGTTATTTTAATTTCTTATTTTGTCTTTTATTTTTCTTTATTATGTAAAGCACTTTGAGCTACTTTTTTATATGAAAATGGGCTATATAAATATATGTTGTTGTTATAGGTAGTAAGTTTTCTTTTCATCATTATTAAGGTACAATTCTATTTTGTCCTCTTACTGTATGTTGCACCATATTTTACAAAGCTATGGTAGCTGCATATTTAGATTTTCCATTTTCTGTTTTAAACGTATGAATTCGGGGCATGTCCATAGTTTACAGTTTTGGTAAATTTGAAATGTCTTCACTGGAACAATTACTCCTTCATATAAATGCAAAGTGTACAGTATATTGTTCTGTCAGTGATTATGTCCCAGATGGTACATATCAAACATTATTTTTTTGTTTAATTTTAGTGCTTGTCATTTTTCCAAAGGAAATCAGCTGACAAAATACTCTAATACTCTAGCACTGCTGAATGTGTAGTGGACTAAAATAAAACACTATGTGAATAATTCTAAAGCATGGAATATTTTCATTTCTTCTCATCATTCATCCACATGGTCACTTCCATTAACTACTTTATCCAACTGAGAGTCACACTTTTTCCTGAATAGCAATCAAGGACTAGCTAGTCTGAAAATTGTGTAAATGTTGAAATTTAGGATATGAAAAAGAAGCACAGGAAAAATGAAATGATTTGAAAGGTCCACCACCCTCAAAGAAAAGTACCACAGAAAGCTGTCAAGTCCCATGGGCAGACTTTTTTATTTTGTCCTTATTTGGATATTTTTAACTTGAAAGTCTGTTTTTGTTACGATTTAAGTGCTGTTTGCCATTATAAAACAAAGTGTTTAATTTTTTTTTTTTAAACGTTACTGCAGTAGAATTTGGGAGCTGGAGAATGAAAATATTTAATGTAGCATTGATTAGATAGTATTTAAAGGTTGTTGCATTATTCTGTACATATTTTGTTTGTGCCATTGCACTAAGGTACAATATTATTGCTCATTGCAATCTATAAGTGCAACATTCTCAGAACTTGAGAAGCCACCTCAGTTTACACCTTAATACAGACACACAGGGCACTATATTTGCTTAATACTCATCCTCGTAAATGAATGCAAGAGGAATGATTAATTTTGCTGGTTTTGCTGCTGTACATATGTTGCTTCTGGTAATTTTATATTTTTATCTTCACTGAACTTCCAATTTACAAATTAATATTCTGATTCCTGGTCATTCATAGTGATTCTTAAAGGCAAAGTTAAGATTTATAAATCGATAGGCAGCTTCATAAATGAACATTCACCATTTTTATGAATACTGGACAGATGATGTTCTTGAAAACAGGACCTGACCATGGCTTTACTGTGGGTGTGTGCAGTAAGTGTCATTCAATGAACTGGTTTCTCGTCTGGGGTTCATTTCTCCCTTGTGCCCACTTCTGCCAGGCTAGACGCTGGCCCTAGCAACTTTGAATTAGATTAAGTGAGCTTGATTCGACTGTTGCACTGTAGCAGCAAATCAAGAGGTTTGTTTGCTTGTTTATATATTACATTTCTGAAATAAAATTGATTAAAATTTAATTTGAAAGTTCAATCCAGTTAAAGTATGTCTTGATGATGAACTTTATCAGAACCAAAGAAGTAATAATTTAAGTAATATAACGCCATTAGAAAAGGGAATCAAATAACGATTAATTCCCTCTACTTCCTGCTGTATTACAAGCACACATGTGACAATGAATAAATGTGATCCTTTTCTACTGAAAGAGCTTAATAAATGTTTAAGTACCAATGAGCCCCTCTGGGATTTGCATTGTGGAAGTGTCAATGGTGTTTCCACACTTCAGATCTCTTGCTCCAGTTGTCTACATGTGTGACTCACTGAAGGGATACAGTGGAGTGATCAGCTCTCTGACTCTCAGCAGGCTAACCCAGTTTTCTAACATTTCATAATGGCACAAATTATCATTGTGCCAATTAATTTCTTGAATTATATGGATGTTAGAAGACTAGCAATTAAATAATACTTTTTTGACAATTTTGGCATATTTTCGTAATACACACAGATCTGTATTCTCTTCTCGTTTGAATTCACTGGAAACATGTTTAAGCCTATAATATATTTTCTTATGAAGAATAAGACGACATGCCCACCACTATTTACTACTAAAGGTCAATGAGACCCCAGACAGAGATAACTGTCTTGGAAAAGGTTAAGGCAGACAATGGCTACTCCACCACTGGGATTTGGGGGTTGTCTATAAAAGTTAAAAGAAAGATTAATATATCACAACAGCCCATCAGAAGACCTTTAGATGAATTTAAGGTACCTCATGCTATGGTGTAAGAACCTCCAATATCCAGCAGGTATGATTTTAGAGCAAATACAGTACTTCATTTCTTTAATTAGCAAGAAACATCTAAAATAAATATAACTGCATAATATGTAGCATTCAAAATAGAACTGCAGAGTTGAGGGATGGCAGCAAACTCCTCCATTTAGAACTTAGCACCAGTGTTTGCAGCTGGATTTTGGACTTTCTAACCAAAAGACCTAAGCCTGGATGAAGTGGGAGTATCACACATACACACACACACACACACATATATTATATATATATAGTGTAACAGAGGCACTATATAGGCAGCTGACCTAACACAGATAGATACAGAGGCCCGTATAAAACCAATATAGACTTTTTATTTTTCTTCACCCATGGGCGCACGTCTTCCCTGTGACCCACAGGCAATACACAGTCCAAAAAGCCCTATCACAACACACCAACCATGTTCTCCCTTTTACCACCACTCCTCCTCAAGCGTATTCCTCCTCCTCCCGACTCTGGCCCTTGAGTGGTTTTGGCTGGCCCTTTTCATAGCCTACCAGCTGAAGATTCGTCCAGCCGTGCTGCTGACTCCATGCAGCTCCCCCTAGCGGCCAATCCGAGCCCCCAACCAGGCTGTGGAGATCTCCATCTCCCATGGAGCCATGCGACAGGTTGGGTAATCACCGTCCACCAGGGAGGCTGACACCAAGTGTCCCGGGGAGGTATTGAGCTGCCCATGGTTGCTCCCCCGCAACAGATGCAGCAGGGGCATCCCTGCCGGGCATGGGACCTGGCTGTCCGCCATATATATATATATATATATATATATATATATATATATATATATATATATATATACATATATATATATATATATACACACACTAGCTGTCCTCCGTGGCTCTACCCGCATAGTAGTAAAACAGGACAGTGAGGAGGGCCCTGCCCGGCTCCCTACTCCTAACATCATGCTACTTCCCCCTCCGCTTGGGCCACAGCCTCTGTCTTGGATTAGCGTGAATATATTGGTCCTGCAAGTGAACTATGATTCTTAGCGTGATAACAGAAGTCGCAAAATCAACCAGAATGTTCAAGAAAATTATAGAAAAAAAAACCCAATCTAAATCTGTCAAGCAGTTCTCTCGTCTCAGACAGACAGAGGTTGGATTTTAAATATATACTAACTGTTCCACGCAGCTCCGCCCACATAGTAGTGAAAAAGGACAAACTTTAAAAATCAATAAACAAAAAGGTATCACTAGCTAAGCAGAGGCAAGTTAAGCTCCAAAACACAGAGGTAGACCAACTTCCCACTCCTGACATCACACTTCCCCCTCCCCTTTGTCTCGGATTAGCGCAAATATATTGCTCCTACAAGTGAACTATGATTCTTAGAGCACTGAGGGAAATCGCAAAATCAACCGGAATGTTCAAGCAAATTCTAGAAAAAAACTCTATCTAAATCCATTAAATAGTTCTCTTGTTTGCTAGCTAAGCGGATGTAAGATACGCCTTGAGGCTGGCGCATGAGTGAGGAGGGTACGCTCCCATTCTCCTCAGCCTGCTGCATCTCTCTTGCGCACATAAATCGGTACTGCAAGCAAACTATGAAACATAGCGCAATGGCAGAAGTCACAAAATCAACCGGAATGTTCAAGCAAATTATCGAAAAAACCTGATCTAGATCAGTTAAGTAGTTCTCTCGTGAAAAGCAGACAGACATATATAGAAAGATTAGTCACAACATTAAATCCACCTGCCTAATATTTAGTTGGTCTCCCTTGTGCTGCCAAAACAGCTCTGAACTATTGAGGCGTGTAGTACACAAGACCTCTGAAGCTGCCCTATGGTACCTGGTACCAAGAAGTTACCAGCAGATCTTTTAAGTCCTGTAAGCTGCAAGGTGAGACCTTCATAGACTGGACTTGTTTTTTCAGCACATCCCACAGATGCTCAATCAGATTGAGATCTGGAGAATGTGGAGGCCAATTCAACACATAGAACTCCTTATCATGCTCCTCAAACCATTCAAAGACAATTTTTGCAATGTGGCAGACATATTATCCTCTGAAATAGTCCACTACCGTCATTTAATACTGTTGCTATGAAGCTATATAGTGTGCAATGATCTTTAGGTAGGTGGTATGTGTCAAGGTAACATGAATTCCAGAAACTAAGGCTCCCAGCAGAACATTGTCCAAAGTATCATACTGCCTCCTCTGGCATTCCTTTTTTCCATAGTGCATTTTGCTGCCGTCTCTTCCCTAGGTAAACAACGAACACTTACCTGACCCATCACATGATCTAAAAGAAAATGTGATTCTTTTATTGCTCTGTGGTCCAATATATAATTCTAGATATATTAAAAATATATCACATTAGCTAATTTTGCTTTAACAAATTTGTTTTTTAAACTGACATGTGACCATAACATTTTGATGTGAGGACTGGCCTAAAAACTGGATGAAGGCAATAGTGGCAGCGTGCAGAAGGTTGGCTGGCCAAGAGAATAGAAAATGGAGAAAAACAGAAGTAGTACTGCTAATGTTTCAAGATGGTCAATGTTGTGGGGTCCTGTTTCTTTGTAATATGCCCCAGAAAAGGAATACAGAACACATGCCAACACAAAAGGGAGTATAGGGTAGCATATTTACTCAGGGTTTTAAGAGACAGATGCCTTAGCCATTAAATGGAACTCCTACCTGATTTATTTATCTAATAAACAGAGGTTGGCCACAAAATCTCAACAGATGGTTGCAAAAATTCCTGACTGATAGGGGATAGCACCACATCCTAAAAACAGAAAGTGAGACCTTGTTGCTCTTTTAAAGTTAGCGTGTTTTTAATGCATTTTACTTTAGTTTTGCTCATCGTGGAACCAGAGGGTGGCAACTTGGGTCATGTAGACTGGACATGCAAGTAAGAAATGAACTGTACCCAGTAATAATACTATGGCTACTACTACTGCTACTATAATACAACCCAGCATGGATACAGTACAATTTGAGCATGCTAATTCATACCAAAAGAAATCACCACCAAGACATGAATTGATTCACTTCTTGTCCAAAAAAGAGACATTCTTAAAACTCTGTTACAATCAACTTAGCAAGTTTCACGTTCCATCAGCCCAATATTTCAGGTATGGCTACTTACCCTATAGACATTAGGCACACAGTCTCAGATCTTCTGTCACTGGCCTTACTGTTTTACAGCTGATAGTAATTTGTCTGTATGGCTACATTTTGTTCATCATACATTTTGTACATCATAATCGTAGGATTCAATTAGTCTTAGGAATAAAACCACAATTAAATACTGATATTTCCTTTTTTGCATTTTGGATACTATATATTCTGCCTGTATTTAACTCTTTTATACTTACCATATTTATGGCAGCTCTGCTTTTCTCTCAACTCTAATATGATAATAAACACCTTTGTACAATATTTTTAATTTATCATTTTTATATGCTACTAGCCACACTACTAGTCCTTTGCAATCCATTCTTTTGCTTTGTACACAGCACTTCACTGCCATGAACATGCTTCACCTTTGGGTGGTAAATTTGGATGCTAGATATCCGGATTAGGCTCTTTTATAATTGCCTGGGACAAAACAAGGATTTTCTTTAGACAGAAGGAACAGAAGATGAAAGAGTTGTGCATTCTCTATATGGGGGTGTTGTTGGGACCAAAAATAACATTTTTTTTAAATCATATATTTCTCTGAACATTTCCAAGACTTAATCACCCTCAAAATCTTCTCCCTGAGACACAATACACTTGTCCCACTACTGTTTCCATTGTTCAAAACTGTTCTGAAGCTTTTGCAAAGTGATAGCCTTCAGTGACTCTGTTGTTTTTTTCTTGACCTCCTCTACATCCTGAAAACACTTTGCTTTAAGGTCCCTTTTCATTCTTGGGAATATGAATAAAATTGCATGGTGCAAGGACTGGAGTGTGTGTGTGGGGGGGGTGTAGGGGGGACCACTGTCATCCCAATTTTTGTGAGAAGCTGCCCCACACTCAATGCTGTATGGGTGGGAGCGCTGTCGTGATGCAGAAGCCACTCGCCTGATCACCGCAATTCGGATTGGTTTCTCTGCACTACACCACGCAATTGCTTGAGCACTTTATGATAAAAATCGTTGCCAGGTTCAAAGCTTCTTCTTTGAAAGCCTCTCGAAGTATTGTGACCGCTTCTGCTACTGTTTTCCCCAAAAGGAAACAGAACTTGTTGCAAACATGCTATTCTTTCAAATCTGCCATCACAAAATTGACAAAGACGGCAATAGAGGCTCAAGAAAAAAATGACACTTACCTTAAAGACCTTTCTCCAAGGACGCCACTTGGTCAAATAATGCAGAGGGCAGTCTAGTACACGCACCTAGCGGCGAACGTTGGAACTAACACCGCTCCGGCCTCCAGAAAAAAATTCTCGTTATTTTTGGGTCTCCCCTCATATATGCCGAAATCAAAACTTAGAAATCCTTTTAAAACTGAAAGTATACTGATGTATAAGTTGCTAAACCCAGTAAAGTCAAAGGTGGTTTACCAAGAGATCGAATAACTGGGAATACCAAAAGATCGTAGGCAAATACATGCACATCTATTTTAGAACTTGCCCACAATCTTGGGAACAGACCAACGTGCACTACCACCTTATAGAGTCTCCTAACACTTCAAATGAGTGTCTCCTTATAATTCCAAAAGCTAAACTTAAAAGAAGTGGTGAGGCGGCCTTCTGCTGTTATGCACCCAAAATCTGGAATAGCCTGCCAATAGGAATTCGCCAGGCAAATACAGTAGAGCACTTTAAAACACTGCTGAAAACACATTACTTTAACATTGCCTTTTTATAACTTCACTTTAACTTAATCCTGATACTCTGTATGTTCAATTCTTCATAATAACTATTCATGGTGGCTCTAAAATCGGTACTGACCCCTACTCTCTCTTCTGTTTCTTTTTCCGGTTTCTTTGTGGTGGTGGCCTGCGCCGCCACCACCTACTCAAAGCATCATGATGCACCAACATTGATGGACTGAAAGCCAGAAGTCTACGTGACCATCATCATCAGGTCCTTCGATGAAAACGCTAAATACAAAGAGGACTGTTTGACTTATGTTAGGTAGATTGCCCAGAGGGGACTGGGCGGTCTCTTGGTCTGGAACCCCTACAGATTTTATTTTTTTTCTCCAGCCTTTGGAGTTTTTTTGTTTTTTCTGTCCACCCTGGCCATCGGACCTTACTCTTATTCTATGTTAATTAATGTTGACTTATGTTTATCTTTTATTGTGTCTTCTATTTCTCTATTCATTTTGTAAAGCACTTTGAGCTACATTTTTTTGTATGAATATGTGCTATATAAATAAATGTTGATTGATTGATTGATTGAATAAAGTCACACAGTGGTTTGTACAACAATCACATGCTTGCAATGGTACATTGTAACCATAACAAAACAGGCAATACAAACAAAATGGCAACAAATTTAAAAAAAAAATACAAAATGGTGGTGTTGACATCGTAAAACTCTCAATACATAAGAAAGAGTTAAACCGGGAAACATACTGTATGATGGGCTGGGGCTCTTTTCCTATATTCTACTAGCAAAATTCACAAAAGCTATTTGAAAAGTAACTGGTGACAAGCCATAAACTGTTGAGGAACCAGGAATACAGGCGCATCATTACCAAAGCCTATTCACAAGACAAAAATTAACGTAAAAAATACTAGCATGAGTCAAGACTAGAGAAAACCTTTAGAACAAATAGATTTTGTTGAACAAAACAACAATTGTTAAAAAGGGTTTTGGAATCAGCCAACTCAGATAAGGAAGTGAACCTTTCAAACGACCCTTAAACCCATCGAGTCATTAGTCATAGGTCACAACCATCGTGAGGGTTTGGCCTTGAAAAAGCGTTAGCTACTTTTAACAACAGGTGAACAAAATGGCAATGATCGTAATTAAACAAAATAGCGGTTATAACAGCACTAATTAAATAATAAAAGCAAAAATAAGCTTCTGGTTGAAAAATGAATAAAAAACTGAGAATCTGCATCCAAAAAAAAAAAAATCAACAAAATAAGTTTGAGTACTGTCAAAATAAGTAAGAAAAGTGTGTAAAAATGAAATAATTTGTCCAATCCTAACATACTAGAGCCTGTTTTGGTCAAGAGTGGGCTTATCATCTGCCTGTGAAGACATAGTTGGCTATCACAAGCTGTTATTCCATTGTGATTCAATTCAACTAGTATGGTACATCAGAAATGGACATAACAGTAAGTGATTTCAAACATACAAAAGCAAAAAACAAAATGAACAACACCTCTCTCCAGCATCCACCCCACCAGGGTTTCATGTTTCACACTAATGGTTGCTCCATCATACTCACTGGGTAATACAAAGCAAACTTTTACAGCCAAGTGAGGTAAAGGAAAATGTGGTGGCACAAGTGACAGATGTTGGTTGGCATCCCAGTTGAAATGGATGGCTCCTTGCCTGGCTAAATTAGCTGTTGGCATTTTCCCAGCCTGGAGGCCATAATAATTAAAAGTCAAAGGAAGACAGCTTCCAGGGGCCATATTTTATGCTTTTACACAGTTTGGCAGTGTCCTTCTGGTGGAATTCCCTTTGGTACACCCAAAGGGCTTATTGGGAGATGTAATCCTGACCTGTTTGGTTATTTGGGTACCGCCAGGAGGAGCTGCAGGAGAACGTGGTTCCTATTTCGGGGTCTTTTGCCTGTCCCTGAAGTGCTTCCATCATGCAAAGTAGTGGCACTGGAAGTTTTCCCTGCATAAAAGAAGCCACCTCACCTGCATCTGGAAATTGGGATTGGGAAGAAGTGAACAACGCGCATGGAGAGGAAGACAGGAGAACTGTTGTTATACTGTACTGCATGGTGTTCCTTGAGGCAAGAGGAGACCCGTTGAAGATATTGTCCCAAATAAAAAAACCTGCCTTTGAACCTGTGACTTTCTGTGCATAGTTGTGTCTGGGGTTTAGGGTTTGGTGGTACCCCCTACAGGACACAGTACCTATTTAGGCTTAATGACCATGGGGGGTAATGACACTAATTCATATACTTCTTCACTCACACAATTTATTAACAGGTACCTTTTCTTGAGCCCTATTATAGAAACAAGAAATAAGCCCTTATACAGATCAATAAGTTCCAGAAGGATATTAATGTTGTCTTGACACCGAAGGAATGTACATTAATTAGTATTTCTCTTTCGCCATACAGATTTTTGTCAGACTATTCATAATTCTATTTACATAGTTGTTATTCCTGTGTTTAAACAATCTGAAGTTGTAAACGAAGGACATCCTAGATGTGTGGCATTACATTTACACCAGAAGGATGACATAACAGTGTATACATAAACCACATTGATAACAGTGTCTCTTAGGATTATAAATATTAACTTTTTGTTAGCACAGTTGATACAGCATGACTGCATTTTCACAGGCCATACCAGCTGATGTTTTCCTTAAATACTATTTTACTTTGGAAGCCATGCACCTAATTGTGGTTGCACATTTCCATCCATTATTTATTTTTACTTATTATTTGGGGGACACCTTTATCCAAGGCAACTGACAACAAATGTGATACAATTAATTAAACGTTTTGATTTTCCAGTTCAAGCACAGGCAGATAAAGTGACTTGCTCATGGTCACACAGTATCTATAGCAGGATATGAACCCACAAACTCAGGGTTTCAGGTCCAAAGTCTTAACCTCTATGTCATAATGCTAGATACTTGAGTTCTGTTCACTTGGGCAGTGTTCCACAATTAAATCACACCTACAGTGCTGGTAAGACTTGAACTTGGCTACAGGTTTTGATAACGGAGCATCATCTGAGAAAAATTTAGACATCCATGGATTTTTTGCCATTGAAATAAATAAAGTATTTTATGTCAATAATTTGGTTCTGTATGATAAAGGGAGAGTGATTTGTTTGAGCTTCAAATATTTGATCTTCATGCAGTCATCTTTTGAGAATCAAATGGGCATGTTTTAGATTCAGTTTGTTGTATCCAGTTTATTGTAACAACATTGTAAATATACCACACTGTATACAGGTACAGATGTACAGAAATAAATCCTAACCTTGGGTCTAAAGTGCCTTAACCCTGATGGTTATAACAGAGAGCAATGTAATCCAGCTACATTATTACTGTTTATTGTTGGCTGTAACACTTCGAGCTTTTAAATAAACACCGTGTATCAGAAATCTGGTGTCGTGTGAGTAATTCACCCATGTCGATATGGAGGAAGGCTGTGACATTATGCTGGATATAATGAAAATCTGGAAATGGACTGAATAAAACAGGCAGTGTAAATCTAACAAGATCAATGGATTAAAGGATTTCTTTAAGAGCACACATGCAGTGCTACAAAATCATAAGGAAATAGTTCAAGGAGAGAAGATTCAACACAAAAAAAGGAAAGACATTCATTACAGCAGTGTGTGTTATTCTGAAAAATGTGCCATTGAGAGATGTAGAGGAGCTGACACCTTACTCATTCATGTAACCAGATTGGGTGTTATTTTATTTCTAGCCCAGGACAGTGGTAGTCCTGGAAATCCTTTTTTTTTCTTTTTACATTGCAATAATGTTTGGATTTTTCTTCCTTTTGTTCTTGTGGCAGCTACACCAAAGTTTACAAATCAGTATGATAAATGATTTTATGGCTTTCTTCTACTGTTTACATGTTTCATATGTTATAGTTCAGATTCTTCCTGTTTACCTTAAGGAATTGGATACAGCATTCAAATAAATAGAAAAAATGCACTAGGGAGTCTGTTATAAAATTCACTCCATTGTTCATCTTTCTCTGTACTGCATCCATTCTGAACCCACTTGCTATAATTAAACAGGTTATGGGTAGCTGGAGCCTTTCCTAACAATGCCATGCTCAAGGCAGATGGGGTGCCAGACCTCTCTTGACTGTGTTTGTAAATGTGAGCATTAGGCACACGCTAGGTGGATTGGATTATAATCTCGAATCCGCTGAATCATTTTAGATAGACTTGGACAGCATACAGGCTTGGGAAGATTTGTGGCAGATGAAATGTAATGACAGTAAATGTAAAGTAACACACATAGGAAGTAAAAATGTTAGGTTTGAATACACATTGGGAGGTCTGAAAATTGAAAGTACACCCTATGAGAAGGAATTAGGAGTCATAGTGGACTCTATGTTATCAACTTCCAGACAGTGTCCAGAAGCCATTAAGAAGGCAAACAGAATGTTATGTTATACAGCACGATGTGTGGAGTACAAGTCCAAGGAGGAACCTTTATAATGCACTGGTTAGGCCTCATCTGGAGTACTGTGTGCAGTTTTGGTTTCCAGGCTACAAAAAGGACATAGAAAGGCTAAAAAAGGTCCAGAGAAGAAGAACTAGGCTGATTTCAGGGCTACAGGGGATGAGTTAGAGGAAAGATTTAAAGAGCTGAGCCTTTACAGTTTAAGCAAAAGAAGATTAAGAGAAACATGATTGAAGTGTTTAAAATTATGACGTAAATCAGACCAGCGGATCGAGACTTGTATTTTAAAAGGAGTTCATCAAGAACACGGGGACACAGTTGAAAACTTGCTAAGGGTAAATTTCAGACAAACATAGGAAGTTTTTCTTTACACAGAGATCCATAGACACTTGGAAAAAGTTAGCAAGTATTGTGGTAGACAGTAGCACTTTCGGAACTTTCAAAGAATTAAATCAATAGGACTTGCAAGTTTTGTTGGGCTGAATGGCTTGTGCTTGTCTACATTGTTCTAATGTTCTAGTAGTTAAAGAAATTAAAGGGATGTCAACTGAGTAAATAACAATGTACAATTTACTGAGGCCTGTTTATCAAGCCCTATTTTTTCCACAGAAAATACAACATAAATGATAGACGGGTGGATAGAATAAAAGTCACTTACAGGTTGAGAAAAGCAGCTGACCGCGATGTCTAGAGAAGTACAGAAGATGCTTTCATTAAGAGAGATTAAGAAGTGACCTGATTGAAGTATTTAAAATTATGAAGGGAACTAGCCCAGTGGATCAAGATTGTTATTTTAAAATGAGTTCATCAAGAACACTGGGACCCAGTTGGAAACTTATTAAGGGTAACTTTCACACAAACATTAGGAAGTTTTCCATTACACAAAGAACGATAGACACTTGGAATAAGCTATCAAGTAGTGTGGTGGACTTTAGGGACCTTCAAAAGTCAACTAGATAGATAGATAGATAGATAGATAGATAGATAGATAGATAGATAGATAGATAGATAGATAGATAGATAGATAGATAGATAGATACTTTATTAATCCCAAGGGGAAATTTACATGCTATTTTGGAGGAATTAAATGGATAGGACTGGCGAGCTTTGCTGGGCTGAATGACTTGCTCTTTTCCACATTTTTCTAACGTTTTCTAATGTTTCATCCAGCAGTTGAAGTTAATTTCCTTCTGATTTTGTCCTTCACTCCCATACTCTAAGTGGATCAATAACAACAACAACAACAACATTTATTTATATGGCATGTTTTCATACAAATGATGTAGCTCAAAGTGCTTTACAAGATGAAGAAAGAAAAAAGAAAAAATATAAAAATTAGACAATACTAATTAACAAAGAATAAAGTAAGGTCCACTGGCCAAGGAGGACAGAAAAAACAAACAAACAAAAAAGAAAAATAAGCAGTTGACCTAAAAAGTTTTGAGATGTGGAGAAAAGTACCTGGATAAAAAAAAAAATGCACAGACTACGGGAAAATATACTAAGCCCACAGAGACCTGAACTTTGGTCTGTGAGGCAGCAGCCCTAGTCATGGTGTTAACTTAACATGCAGCAAAAATGCCATATGTTTCAAACTAATCTAAAGATAATTTGAGGTTTAACTAATAGTGAAATTAATTCATGTACAAGATGGTAAGGTTGTATTCACTTGTTTCATATGTGCAATTAGGTATTAAAATTTGGTATACAGGAAATTTATATAGTTGAAATAAAAATAGCCAATGTATACAGTTTTATTGGAATAAATATACCTGTTCATTACACCACATTAACAAATGAAGATGAGAATGATCAATGATGATAATAAAGCAGGCTTTGGTCATAATTCTAAAGGCAAATAATTAAAGTTGGTATCACAAACTACAGATAAACCTCAAAGAGCATGGCACACCAATGGAGATATGGTGAAGGAGATCAATTTCAATTTAAGTGTACATAAAAATGATGAATGTGGGTGATAAAGTCAATTCAAATTAAAGGAGGTGCCCGTAAACAGGTACGTGAAAGAGCTGCCTTTTGAAGGAGAATAAAAACAAACATGTACATGTAAAGAAATTTGACAGTAAAACTGCAGTACCAAGAGACTTAGGGAGAAGGGGCAGATTCCACAATGACAATAGAGGGATTCAAATCCATTAAAATCTGAGCCAGTAGCACTAACCACTGCACCACCATACAACACTGAAACCAACATAAATAAAAAAAAACCTGCAACCTTCTTCAAGCAAGGCAAGTTTTTAAATGCCTGCATCACCTCTTAGTTAAATTAACAAAATAAAATTCACCTTTCAAAGCTGGGTGGCACAGTGGTGCAGGGGTAGCACTGCTACCTCGCAGTAAGGAGACCTGGGTTCGCTTTCCCAGGTCCTCCCTGCGTGGAGTTTGCATGTTCTCCCAGTGTCTGCGTGGGTTTCCTCGCACAGTTCAAAGACATGCAGGTTAGGTGCATTGGCGATCCGAAATTGTCCCTAGTGTGTGATTGGTGTGTTGGTGTGTGTGTGTGCCCTGCGGTGGGCTGGCGCCCTTCCTGGGGTTTGTTCCTGCCTTGCGCCCTGTGTTGGATGGGATTGACTCCAGCAGACCCCCATGACCCTGTGATATAGCGGGTTGGATGATGACTGACTGACCTTTCAAAGTTTAACTAAGAAGAAATTCTGAAGTGCTTACAAATAAACAAACATGTAGGAAAACTGTGTGAAAGGCATATTGTCTCAGTGATTAGCTCTGCTTAGGCTGCCTTTCACCATGCCTGTTCACATCACCAACTCTGCTTGACCTTTTAATGACACCTCACACCTGAATCCCTCCGAAATCTAGGCAAAATGAATAGTAAGAACATTTCTCCTTATTTATTTAAGCAGAAAATGGAATACAAATATAAGAAGATTAAATGTGTAATATAAAGTGTAAAAAAATCTTTCGTATTGTCTCATGCATGCACTTAGGGAGCATCAAAACAGTCTGATGGAGTCAAAAACACTGATCACAAGGCAGGACAAAAGCGATCACTAATCACCTCTCTATTTCACCCACAGAAGAAAAGACGAGTCCCCGGGCCATAACATCACTTCCGGTCCTTCTACCAGAGGAGCTGCTTAAACAATAGCTCATGTCAAGAGTAGAACTCTAGGAGAAACCATTGAGCTACGAGCTTCACTTTCATTATTAAACGGGTTACCTGGCCAGTCCCCACATCGAGACATGAGACCTCTATGTTACAATTTTAGTCTAAATAATGAAAAAATAAATAAGACAATGCCCTAATGGCATAACATTCAGGTGCATTAGGAGACATGGTGGACTGGATTGAAAATTAGAATATTTAAATTTTCATATTCATATCATCAAAGAGTTTACCACATTTGCTATTAGTTATTTTTGTAAAAGTGAGTCATATTCAATAATAACATTGATAAAAAAAATTAATAACATATTAGTATTAGTAGTATATATAAAATATATAACTATTTTATAATATAGCACATTCCAACTCAAATGATGAAAATATTCATGTACCATTATTACCTGTTGGATGTGAAGGGATGGGGTAATTGTAGTTCGCATTTCTTAAATGTTAAGTATCTTTATGCAGATCTAAAATCTGTGCTGAAGTCTCAAGCTAAAATTATTGGCTGCATCAAAACATGATAGACAGTGCTTCACTGTAGCACTTTGCAGATAAATTATAGTGTCAGAGAAAGGATGAATCATTATACAATACAATGCAATACCCTTTATTTTTGTATAGCCCAGAATCACACCAGAAGGGCTACGATGGGCTTTAACAGGCCCTGCCTTTTGACAGCCCCCAGTCTTGACTCTCTAAGAAAACAAGGAAAAACTCCCAAAAAAACCCTTCTAATGAAAAAATGTGGAAGAAACCCTGGGAAAGGCAGTTCAAAAAGAGACCCCATTTCCAGGTAGGTTGGGTGTGCAGTGGGTGTCAAAAAAAGGGAGGAAATACAATACAATACACAGAATAGAACACAAGTAATCCTTAATACAGTGTAATAGTAAAATAAAAATATTACAAGTATAGAGCAGAATTTAACAGTAGATGATATTAGATATAAATGCAGCTGTAACATTATTTTTAGTGTAAAGGAAATACACATGTCACATTTAGTCACTGTAGCAGAAAGTGTCACCAAGCAATTTTTGATATATTTCTAAATGTTAATTTGTTTATATTTTTTACTTTTAAGGATGTGAGCATCATGCCACTAACCCACTTCAACTGAAGGAGCAGAATAAGTGATGCCAACAGGCAGCAACAGAGATGAGCACAGAATGGGTGAGTGCAGAAGATAGATAGATAGATAGATAGATAGATAGATAGATAGATAGATAGATAGATAGATAGATAGATAGATAGATAGATAGATAGATAGATAGATAGATAGATAGATAGCCCAGGGGAAAATGTGTATTTTTACAGAAGCTCTTTAAAAATACAAACAGATAAATAAATAAATACACACACACACACATTCACACACTAGAATGAGTATAAAGAAATAAAATTTGAAAAAGAAAGAAACCTTCTGACTTGGCTGTCCCAGTCCCAATGAGGCATTATGTTTGTTTGTATAAAGGAGCCCCCATAGCGTTTCTTCACACACTTCTGCTGAATGATTTACTGGCTGAAAGTCCTCGGTGTTAGTGTGTCAGGGAGAGGATGCGCAGCATTGTTCATAATGGCACTCAGTTTTGATTCCATTCTCTCCTTTGCTAACTTCAGAGTGTGTCCATTAACTGAGCCTGCTCATTTAATTAACTTGTTAATTTGGTGGGCCTCTCTTGAAGTGATGTTACCATTGCAGCACACCACAGGCCATGACAGAGATACAGAAGATGTGAAGAAGGATGTCATTGCCCACTTTAAAGGAACACATTTTCCTAAGAATAAAAGAGCCTACTCTGCCCTTTCTTATGTATTTCTCTGTGTTCTGAGACCAGTGAAACCTGTTGTTGATGTGAACCCTCAGATATTTGTAGGAGTGCACCAGCTCATCGCCACTCCCTGGATAGTGACTGGACATAGAGGCTCTTTGGTGCAGTGAAAGTCAATAACCAGTTCCTTGGTTTTGCTGATGTTAAGGTCAGTTCTCTCAGCACCAAGAAACAAAGTTCTTCACCTGACTCCTATACTCTGTCCCATCCCAGTACATCTCAATACACCCCATAAGTACAGGATCACCTGAGAATTTCTACAAGTGGCATGTCCTGGTGTTAGATTTGTAGTCTGAGGTGTCAGGAGTGATGAATAAGGGAGTCAAGACTGCTCCTTGGGGTGGTCCAGTGTTGCTCACATCCGGATCAGAATCACAGTCATTGAGCCTCACAAACTGCGGTCTGCCTGACAGATTGTCCACTAGCAGACTATCAGCATATAACAAGACCCATCTCTGTATTCTGGTCGAATAAGGCATGGTACTTACTTTGTACATTGATGAAGAAATAATAGAATTACTACAGTTTTGAATAATAAGGACTATTATAAGCAAGTTGAATAAATACCTAAGATCTAAAACACCTAAAATAAATACCTAACATCATCCCTGTCTTATAAATGAATACTTGGCCATAGCACAGTGCCCACTTCTGACCAGCCCCATCTCATGTCCTACCCTGAGGTGTGCTTGCTTTAGAATGCATGACTATAGGTGTTTCACCATTTTGGCATAAGAAGCAGTTTTGAATGAGTAAAAGAAAAAAAAATTAAAAATAAACAAGTTGAAGTGACTTTTCCCAAGGTAGAATTGAAACAGTAAACTAATTTGCAGTTGCTTTTCAATGGGGGGTTTTGAAATTTAACAAAAATAAAAGTGTACTGTAGAGTGCTGTAATCAAGATATCCACGCAGATTCTGCCCTTCTCTTTTGTCTTCTACAATGAAATGGTGCACTTAATCAATCTTCCTGCCTTTTTGTAACCAAATTTTTGGCAATTATTACTATTAAATACATTTAGCCTTGAAAATGACTCTATTCTGGGGAAATTCTGTAATCATCTTCAGTACTTCCCTTTATCTTTACCATTAATTTAAAATACATAAAATGTCTAAAATACTAAGAAACACATTACCTGGTGTAATTGCCTTTTAAATTACATTTCATTGTTTCTTATCCTATTTGTAGTTACAATTAGCCAAATGATCCAGCTTAGCATTTAATTACCATGAAAAGCATATTATTTAATTTCGTATTTTAAAGCAATGGTGTTTGGTGATGACAGTTCTCAGTTCAGAAGGTCACTTAAACTACAGCCCAGGAAAATGGAATATATCCCTGTGGCTTAGGATACTTTCATCCAGATAAGCTGTTAGAGGTTTTTCTTAATCTTTTTAGCCTAACGTTCTTATTTGAATTTCAAATTGTGTAACTTAACTGTTAAGAGTCCACATGATAACCTTTGTTATTTTATTAGGACATCGTGGCCCACATCAGCTCTTAGGCCAAGCGTTTACTAATGAGTCAACGCTACCCAACATATTTCAAGTCATTGTCATTCCACAGGTACCACTTGAGCTTAAACTGCTTATGAAAATGAAATTAATGAATGTACGTCAGCCATACTCATTTAGGGTGTTTTCTGCATTGTGTAAATATTCATCAGTTGTTAATCTGCTTTTCTCTTGGGCCTGCATCATTAAAGCTACTCTCCACTCTTAGGGATCAAGTAAGTATTTTAAAGTATTACTAATTAGGGTGGCACAAAAGGATGTAGAATAGGATTGCATATATTTGCTGTAATCTTATTTAATAGTACTGAATTTCATTTTTCGTTCTGCAGACACCATTCACTGGTACTGATAGAATAAGTCACGCTGATCTGTGTTAGAACTAGCAGATTGTACAGTACACATAATGCACCTCACTTTATTTGCTTTATTTTTCTGCCTTTCATGTAATATAACTTGTCTAAAGGATGCATTTTGTGTTAATGAAATTATCTGTAACAGACTGAATCTTGGTGTTGGTGAGCTGCCAGTCTGTAAAGAGTGCTATACAAAAATAAATGAATGTTAAGTACAATACATCTAAAAACCTTTTGCAGCAACTTCTGGCTCTTAGTCATCGGAACTCTCAATGAATTGTCTGTGTTTGTAATGTTTAGGCAGGGCCTTTCATCCCAAGGGGCTTTTCAGGGATTATGGCCTGAACTATGCATCAACAATTGCTGCAAATCACTTACAAAAAGGCCTTTTTCTGGTCTCCTATGAAAGACAATCTCAGAAAGGTTAATTGACTAGCCCAAGGTCACTCGGTGAGTCAAGCATTGAGCAAGAATTCATCCCTCTCGAACTTTCGCGTTTGAATCCATTTTCTTTAGCATTTAGTCACTTTCTCAGTCAAAAAAGGTCTTCTGAGGATGTGAGTCAGGCTATTCACATAGTATTTGTGAGGAATGTATTCAATCGGACCAAAACAGAGAAAAAAAAGGACTTTTGACAGACTCGAGGCTGTATTGGACAGATGTCAGAGTTGGAAAAAAAGTAGTGCATTTAGGTAAAGCTTCTATAAACAGATTCCGTACGTAACTATTCCTTAATGTACCAAGAGTCATGAAAAAGAAGAATAAAAATATAAGAAACACATGTTTCTAATGGTGAGAAGCTTAAATCAGTGGTTCTCAACCTGTGGGGCGGGCCCCCCTAGGGGGCCGCGAAGTAACAAAAAGGGGGGGTGCGAGGATGTGAAAAAAAATCTGTTGAAACCAAAACAAATGAACTTAAACTACATTCTGATACTAGAACAATAAATATAGCGTTAGATAAATGTCGATAAAAGTTAAGTTGGTATAATAAAATATGCATCTACATTTAAAAAAAAATGTTTGGGGGGGGTGCGATTAAAACTGTTATGAAAACTTGGGTTGCAAATACCTAAAGGTTGAGAAACGCTGGCTTAAATGTTTATGTTTCATTCAGGACTCTGAAGGCTACCACTGTTATACTTCAAATATATTTGACTGAGGAGTAATGTTTTCCTCTGAAAAATGAAACAATGTGCAATTGTATCTCGCCAGACTTTAGTCAGTTTGTGTCATTGATGTATATTGAAAACTGTCGGTGTGGAGTTAGCACCCTTGTGCCATGGATGTGTTGGTTTTTATTTCACATCCTAAATACATGCAGGTTAGGTTAACTGGTAGTTCGGAATTGACCAAAGTGAGAGACTGTAAATGTGTGCAGAACTGGGACACCGTGTTAGAAATTTCCATTGATTCAGATTCAGTTCTCTATTCCTCTGTTATGGATATCTTGAAAGCTTAAGCCTCCAGAAATATAATCATATACAGCGGCAAGCAAAACTTTATGATCCCTTTGGAAATAACTGCATTTAGGCACACAGGCTGATCTTTATCTAAGTTCCAAAAATGAACAAAACAGTTTGGTTTATCTCATAATGTGCAAATTATTGTATTGTTCTTGTACATATTGAAAACAACATTCACATGTAGACTGGAAAAAGTATGTGAACCCCTAGGCTGATGACTTCAACAAAAGCTAACTAGTGTCAGGAGTTAGAAAGCCTGGAATCCAACCAATGAATTGAGATTGAGAGTGTGGTTTAAAGCTACTTTAACTAATAAAAAGACTGAAACATCATCATATACTATTGATAAGAAGCATCTGCTGACGTGAAGCTTATCTCTCTATTATAAAAAAAATCTTGCGACAATATGAAACTTTTTTCCTGTGACGAGATGTGATGATTTGAAGAGAGATCTTTTCAAAAGAGACAGAGAGACACTTTCATGTCCCGCAAGACGGTCAATTCACGTCATACTTACAACCTTTGGAAGCAAGTCCCGTGATACACATACAGAGCAGGTTAGAGATAATGGAACTAGGAAAATTTGAAAGTCTCAAAAAAATGAGAGTAAAGATCACATTAGCGCAAAGAAACAGGAAATATTACTCGGTGAAATAATGGAACAATGAAAAGAGATTGAATAGTGTTTGAGGTTGTCTAGGGGAGAAGAGAGACAAGGCAGAGATACAAAAGCACAGCTGCTGTACAGGCTTTTAAACGTTCGAAGCACCACACAAAATGCAGATCATGCAAAATCGCAGCAGCAGCAACCCAGTAGCTGATCGAGCAAAGAGGAGGTAAAAAAAAACAATGTTATTTGTTTCCCATTGTATCACTATTTAAGAGGGGTTTTGGAGAAGTGGCCGTGTCTCCTTGGGGTGCGTTCAGCCCCCCTCTTCACAAAGGCATGTAGCGCTGCAGGAGTGGGGAAGGAGTGTTTAGGCGAGCAATGAGCAGATCATGCGGCACGGCAGCAGCAGCAACCCAGTAACTGATCGAGCAAAGAGGAGATAAAAAGGGCAACTGTATTTGCTTCCCATTGTATCATCATTTAAGAGGGGGTTTTGGAGGAGCAGCCACGTCACCTTGGGGTGCATTCAGCTCCACTCTTCACAGCGGCAAGTAGCGCTGGTGGGGGGGAGGAAGGGTTTGGCGAACAAAGCGAGCAGGGGGCACAGCCCCCTAATCTTGAAAGGAAAAAAGAAATCTCAGCAGATCTATGATCAAGAATTGTTGATATGCATGAAGCTGGAAGGAGTTACAAAGTAATTCCAAAGAGTTTGAATATTCATTAGTCTGCAGTTAGAAAAACTGTATGAATGTAGACAATGTAGTACTGTGGCTTGTCTCCTTTCAAGAGCGTGACCAGCTAAGATGACTCAAAAGGCACAACATAGAATGCTCAATGAGGTAAAAAAGAACGCGAGGGTAACAGCTAAAGGCTGGAAGGAATCATTGAAACAGGTTAACATCTCTGTTCATGATTCTACCATACACAAAACATTGAATGGTGTCCATGGCAGGACACCAAGGAGGAAGATTCTCTCCAAAAGAAACATCACTTCATGCCTGAAGTTTGCCAAGACCACCTTGGCACTCCACAATTCTATTGGAAAAACTGTTTTGTGAATTGAGAAAACTAAGGTCAAATGTTTTGGAAGAATACACAGCAGTACATATGGCTTAATATGGCACAGCATACAATCTTGAAATCATTACCCAAAAAGTGTAGTACGGTAGAGGAAGTATCATGATTTGGGGCTGCTTTTTCTGCCTCTGGGTCCTTGCCTTCATCGAGTTTATCCAGGTATCCTACAGAATAATGTCAGCGGGGCTGTCTGCCAGATAAAGCTCCATATGCAGCAGGACAATAGCCCTAAACATTGAAGTTCATCTATCACATAATGTGTTAAAAACAACAAGTTCCACCTTTTCGGGTGGATCTCAAGAGAGCTATTCACACCAGACATCCTAAGAATAATGGTAAGTTGAAACAGTCCTGTATGGAAGAATGATTCAAAATTCCTCCTGCAGGTCTGATCCGTAGTTACTGGAAGTAGCCATTTAAGGTTAATGCTGCCAAAGGAGGTTCAACCAGTTCTTAAATCCAAGAGCTTACTTGCTTTTCCCATAGCTTGCTGTGAATGTTTGATGGGTGTGATTATAATTGTTTATGTAATATTAGCTTAAGCATATTGTGTCTATTTCTGTGACTTAGATGGAAATCAGATCATGTTTTTATGACCAATTAATACTGAAGACCAGGTATTTCCAAAAGGTTTATATACCTTTTTTGCTAGTGTAAGTGTCTGATATAAAATTTAGTTTATGAAAAATATTTAGATTTTGGTTGTCTAATCTTCAGTGCGTTATGCTACCATTCTTAAGCATTTCGTTAGTAAGTTGTTAGGACATGCAGCACTGTTGCCAATTGCTGCCTCCCAGGATGCACTACAAACAATGTCATAAAAGCATCGCCATAAAACCCAGCACTATGAACAGGCTCTTCATCTGAGATTAAAGACTGAAAACTTGACTAATCTTAGCTCTTAATTTTCTGGTTAACAATTTACAGCATTGAACTTCTCGAGTCACTTTGCAGTCTTAGTGTCTTGGCTCTGTTGATGATCTCATTCTTTCGTTACTGACTCCTGGAAATTCTTCTTTAATCTTTGCTTAAAGTTAGGCCCTCTGGTTTTTGAAAAGCTTTTGGATATTGACATTCATCATCATTCCTTGAAAACATCTCCTGGTTTATTTTAACACACTCAAATGATTGCTCACAATTTACACTGTTAGTGCCAATTCAGAGAGGTTGGTTAGAACTAAGAAATTGGGTGAACTAGTCTATGCTGTGGTATAGCCATGTCACTCTGAGTCATTGCAACAGGCATACCAGTGATAACCATGCTCTGTGATGGATTGGCACCCACATCTGGGGTTGGTACCAGCTTCCTGTGTCCCTAAACTGGAGAAGTTGGATATCTGGCTTACGGTTCCAGGAAACTGAATTCAAATCTTGCCTTGATTGCTTTCTGTGTGCAGTTAGCAAAATTTCTGGGTACTCCAGTTTTTCTCCCACTTCCTCATGACATGCACATTTGGGCTGATTATTCATTCTATTTTGGCAGAGGCTGTACCAGTTTAAAGCATCCAGAGTACTTTCCAACCTTAAAAATCTCAATATGCTTCAGCTCCACTGTAAACCTGAACTAGAAAATGCTTGTTCAGAAAATGAGTGGACAAATGGATGGATTGGTGTAGTTTTCATAATAGGCGAGGAAAGCAGTAATCCACACATGTAGGAATTTCCACACATAAATTTCTGTCAACCTGACTGAGTCTAATTTCCTATGTAGCAATACACAGCATCTTAATTATTACAAACTGACAACAGTACTCATAGGGTCAAATGGACAGCATAGAGATGAGATTTGAAGAATTAATGATGACACTTTCAAGTTGATCTTTATTATTATTAGACCACAAAATCTGCCTGAACATGTTACATTTTAATTATCTAGAAAACCTTTTCAATGTCTCATCTGATATGCCACTTTGGGTCTCTTTCCCATGATGATCTTAAAAGCACTACATACTCCTACAAACAATAAAACTGCATTGTTGATAGTGTGACCAAAATTAAATCTCGCTTTGAGGATCAGGTGTCCCCTGAAACATCGATACATCACATGGACAGTCTCAAAGTGTATATTTTTGGCATTTTTGTGCAGCAGCCTAACACTTCATATGAAACAATAATAGATTATGTCACTAAGTTACCTTAAGACCTGCAGCTATTTGTCACCAGTGTGTCATCTTAAATTCAAAAAGACTTCTTCACTGTCTTAAACAGGGGATGCATAGTTACCTGCTAAGTGACAGCAATGTATCATCACCAAGAGCCAGAAATAGGCCAAAACACTCTTCTGTTTTAGAAGAGAACATGGAAAATCAGTTTATATAAGTATGGAAAATAGTTTTATGCTGCTTATCTCAAGCCAGGAAGAAGAAGTCCAAGGTAACTTGTGAGAGTTTGGTGCTGACAGGGACTGGCAACTCCCAGGAATCCAAATGCACAAAAGATGGCTGGAAGAGCTGTGCTGAATAATTAGAAGCTTTGGGAGTATCAGAGTTCACCACTAACAGGAGAGCACTATTGAGGTGAGAAAGGTCTGGAGAGTTCCCACAGTTTCCTCCTGATCTCAGAAGGACACCTCTTGGGGTTTTACTGCACCTCACCGATGTGTAGAGAATCACCAGTGCCCAGTTTATTAAATACCAGTGATTCATGAGCTAAAAGGAGGAAGTATGCCCTGCTAGTCTTGGATCATGAAATGATGCCTGACTCCATATGCTATTTTTATTGCAGGGATTTTCCAGCACCAAATAATGTAGGCTTCTATAGGGCAGATAGGCAATTAATTATTTTGTGTGTTCCATACATTACTTTGTTACACTATCTGTCTTGTGAAAAGAAATTCCTTGATTTAAGAAAAATTGTTTTTGATAGGATAAATGGGAATGATCCCTAAATCTCCAGTACAATCATGTTGAGCACTGACACCCCCTAGAGCTGTGTAAACAGCCCACTTTTGTTCATTCAGCTAATTCCTCATTGTCCAGCCATACACAGTTCTGACAGCATCATTAAATTTGTGGATGACACAACATTGGTGGGTCTCATTGGCAATTGGGATGAGTCAACGTATAGAATGGAGATGATTTGATGATTGGTGGACTGGTGCAACTGCAACAATCTGTCTGTTCATATGGACTAGATTAAAGAGATGGTTGTTGACTTCAGGAAGGTCCATGCTATCAACATCCCACTGGACATCGAGAGCTGTGTTGTGCAATTGGTCAAGAGCACCAAATTCCCTGGTGTGCATCTAGACAGCTGACCCTACTTGGTCAATAAATACCACCTTCATACCCAAAAGGTACAGCAGCGTCTCCACTTCCTGTGATGACTGAAGAAGGCGAATACTATCCCCCCCCTGCCCAACATCATTCTCAACAATAGCACCATCCAGAGCGTTCTGACCAGCTGCAGAGCAGATGAGGTTCTACAATTTAAGAAAACATTTTTGGGACCTCTCTGCCCTGCTTTTCAGACATACTTATAAAGCATTGCATTTACAAAGCCTAAAGCATTGTGAAGGACTGCTCCCACCTCTCCCACTGGGTCTTTGTCCAACTTCCACCTGGCAGAAAGTACTGTAGCATCTGACAGGTTCTGCAACTGCTTCTACCGCTTGGCTGTCTGAACTCTGTGCTGCCTCCCTGCCCTCAGATCTGCTCTTAGTAGGTTGTTTATTTGCGATACACTTGTTATTACTGTTTTTTTTAATCATTTCTTGTTGTTATTATTTCTTTTTTTATTTATTACTATCTAGAGTAATTCAAAATATTACCATCCATTCACTTACAGTACCTATTATGTGTTTATTTAAATCGTGCCTTTATCCATGGTGACTTATAAAGTAAGTTAAATATATACAAGAATAAAGGTGCAAGCATCAAAAGGAACAGAGAACAAAAAGCAACCACAATGGATTATGACTACATAATTATACCTGAAGCTGGAATACTACGAAAGTCAGTATTCTAAACTCTTCATCAATGCAACAGCAGTTACCCTGTAAGAGAGAAACTAAACAGTTCCAAAATATGTAATTTGTATAGTATAGTATAGTTCTTTATCTGTCTTGCACTTGTCAAGTGTTTATGTATATGTTGCACTGTGGTCCCGGGAAACGCCATTTCATGCCACTGTATGCTGCAATACGGTGTGTGAATGGTATGACAATTGATTTGGTTTGGCTTGACTAATTATTGCAATACTATTTATGTTTGATTCTGGGTTGATTCCAGAGCTGCATGGTGCAAATTATGAGGATGGATTAAAGGAGTGGAACCTTTTCAGTTTAAATAAACACAGATTAACAGGGAACAAGATTGAAATGTTTACAGTTCTGAAAGGAATTTGTACAATGGATCCCATCTGTTACTTTCAAAGGAGTTCAGCAACAACACGGGGACACAGCTGAAAACTTATTAAGGGGACATTTTGCAGGCTTTTCTTTACACTGAGAACCACAGACACATGGAATAAGCTACCAAGTAGTGTGGTGGACAGTAGGACTTTAGGGGCCTTCAGAATTTGAGTTGATGCTATTTGGAGAAATTAGATAGATAGGATGGCATGCTTTGTTAACCTGAATGACCTGCTCTACTTAAAATTGCTCTAAAGTTCTAAAAAGTCTAAATGTCAAATCGGTTAACAGCAACAACAGTGAAATTTTTGTTGTTGAAAATTTGAATTAAACCTTGTCATTTCTTTTGATATCACACAGTGAATTATATTTAGCAGTTATAAAATATTGTTCATTTTCTAGACATTCTAATTCCTTCCCCTCTAGTTATCATTTCAGCCTTTTTTTTCCAAGAAAATATGAAAAGATGAGTTGGCAAGCAGAAATTAAAAAGGCAGACTGCATCTCTACTGTGGGGGCTGCATCAAAGAAAAGAGGCCTGCCTAGAGGTTTATTTACTTTGGGCATTAACACATCCTTAAAAATAATTAAGAAGCGCAGAACAAAAAGGAATATAATAATGAAGTACATAATTACTTACTTTAGTAGAAAGCATCTTTAAAAAGTCAGATTCATTTAACTGTGTAAGACATAATGCTAAACAAAACCCAATATATTCTTTATCAAACTTGATTTTTTCCAACTGATTCTTAAATTAAAACTAAAATTGTGAACATAAAGTTAAAAAAAAATAAATAAATCAACTTTCGAACCCCAGTTTTATTTGTACTTGCTTCTGTCCCTGCTGCAAAAGGCATTGGGAAGTAGCAGTCCTTTGTGGGGAGTCCTGTCCATCTCAATGTGAATTTAAATGTATTCTGCTAATGCTGATCAATGTCATAAAATAAACAAAATAAAAAAGGTTAAAAATTAAAAAAAAAAACATACAGAGCATACATCAAACACCTAAGCTAGCATTACATGGAGTCAATAAATAAAGACATTCACTTCTGTTAGTAAAGACAGCATACCGAAAATAAAAGAGGCCACTACAAAAGGGTCAGAACTTTAAATGGTAAAATGATAATTTTCTGGATTTTCCACTTCCATAAAAAGTTACACCCTTGAACCACTGGATATCTTTGAGCATGCACTGCTCAGGAACATATGCTGATATGGTTTGTCAAAATTACTGTGTACACAGAGGAGCTAGGGGTGTTCACCTTGGCCTTGCCAGGTCTGCAGTTTAAAATGAAAATAAATTGATAAGAGAGAAAACAAGGAAGAAAAAGAAGGAAGAAGAACACACTCACCTAGAAGACCTATGACGTGTGATGTAACCTTAACAGACTGAATTCCACACACAATGGTTGTATAAGGTAGTGTCCTCTATGAACAGCTCCTTATATCCCGAGATTGTATCATTGATTGTGCCACACCCATTTACTTTTATATTTTCCTCTTGCTTTTGGAACATTAAGAATATTTAGGTGTGTTAAAAACTATATTAAAAAGTTTACTAGCATCTCTGCCTTGTAGTTCTGTGCTGCTGTATTGGGTAAAGAGAAAAGAGATATCCTTGAACAGTTGAGTGAAGCACAGTAGCAGTTAGTTTTGGGTAAACGTGGTCCATAATCCCAGGTGAAAGTGAACTGTTTCTGTAGGTTGTGCCTTCTTCCAGGCCAGGTGATTGTAAGAATAAGAGAGCAAGATTTTAGTGTGGAAGACATGTATGTGTGTTCATGTGTCAAAGAATGTAGGCATGGGAATAAAAGAATCCATGGGTTACGACAGGGTCATCCTGAAACCCTTCCACAATAAAAACAACCTCTAGCTTTGCAACAGTTTCTGTAAATAAGCCAGATTTACTTCAGCTTTCCAAATGGCAAAACCACTGAAATAACTAGGCTCATAAAACAAACATTTAAGTCTTTTCCTATTTTATCAATGTGAGTTTCCAATAGGCCGGCACGGTGGCACAGTGGTAGCGCTGCTGCCTCGCAGTTAGGAGACCCGGGTTCGCTTCCCGGGTCCTCCCTGCGTGGAGTTTGCATGTTCTTCCCGTGTCTGTGTGGGTTTCCTCCGGGTGCTCCGGTTTCCTCCCACAATCCAAAGACATGCAGGTTAGGTGGATTGGCGATTCTAAATTGGCCCTAGTGTGTGTTTGTGTGTGTCCTGTGGTGGATTGGCACCCTGCCCAGGATTGGTTCCTGTGTTGGCTGGGATTGGCTCCAGCAGACCCCCGTGACCCTGTGTTCGGATTCAGCGGGTTAGAAAATGGATGGATGGTTTCCAATAGGTTTCTTTGAGTGAGACCAAGAATATGAGAAGGCATGACTGCTGTCTATGTTACTGAAACACATTACTGCTGTCCAGGATGCTGAAACACATTACTGCTGTCTATGGTATTGATCTCGTTGGAGAGTTGGTCTCGTCTATTACAGGAGAGGGACGTCGGAAGCAGAACTCCGTTAGCGGCGGGGTTAATTCTTCTCTTATTTCTATCATCCAGAGGTATCCTCTATTTACCCAACTCGAGGAGGTTCTAAGCATATCTAAACATGAGTGGTAAGAAAGAGGTTCAAAAAGAAATGGAAAAGAAACCCAAAGCCTAGACAGGTGTCAAATCAAAGTCCAACCTCAAGGTATGGCCTTACAGAGACTGACCCGGAACAGGCGGGCAAAAGCACAGATCTCCCGGGACCCCAGGCCATTTCATCTTCTCCAGTTGAGAGCGAAAGTGGGAGCACATGTGAAAGTGATGCAGGTCACGATAGCTAGTTAATTCCAGAAGATCCATTGAAACTGGAAATGGCCTTGCCCTCCGCGTTTTCATCTATTTCTCGCGAGCCGGGAGCATCGGGTGTAACAGAGCTTGTCACTTCATCTGCAGAGCACGAAGGCCAAAACAATCTGTTTGAACTGAAGGTAATGATCAGTGCAATGGCCACGGCCACCACTTAAGACATAAAGGAACTCAAGAAAGATAGAAAGAAAGAAATAAATGGTATGCTAAAGACAAACAAGAAGCTGTGGCAGGATAAAAAGACCTGAAGAAACATGTATATAATCGCTTTGAGGCAGCCTTTAAAGGTATGCTGGAAAAAATTGACGAACACATTCGGGAAAATGCATCTAAGTTTGAGGAAAAACTGAGAGCACCTGCCGATCAGTTGAAAGACGTTAAGCAAACATTCACGACTCGAATTAAAACAGCTGAACATTTGGCATCCACTGCAGACGGGAAAGCAACGGCTGCAAATTCCGAATACAAAAATTTCAGAGACAGACTTACTGCACTGGAAGATGGATGCAGAAGGAATAATATTAGAATCGTGAAAGTCCAAACCCAGTGAAATTCGTAGCTGAGCTATTCTCTAAAATAATTGGAGAGGACTGTAAATCTGACACTGAAATAACAGTAGCTTATTGCATACAGGGATCAAATACCTCTAAACTTAGGAGTTTTATTGTGCACTTCGAGAAATTACAATTTAAATTACATGTAATGTCACTTCGCAGACAGAAACAAGAGATTATATTTGAAAATGACCACTTTCGCATTTTCCCAGATTTCTCACCCTCAACAGCTGCTAAGTGTGCAGCTTTTTACAACATTAAATAGCGCTTACGGAAAGCCGAGATCAGATACAACCTCTTGAACCCTGCCAAACTGAAAGTGGATTTTCAAAACAAGCATTACATCTATACCACTATGGAGGAAGCAGAAAAAGAGTTAAAAAAGCTAATTCCGGCTGTTTGATCCACTTGCAATGATACGGGTACTGTAATTATACATCCTTTTCCCTTCTCTGACTTTTTTTGTTTTTGCTTTAATTACAATGTATATGTGTATTATATGCGTATATGAATGTATACAGTAAGTCAAAGGTATTGCTACACATCATTGCTATTCAGGGTGCTGAAACACATTACTGCTGTCCAGGTACTGACACAAATCAAGTGACGCCTTAGATTACAGTGTATGAATAAGTGTAGTTTTGCAAACAGTGGGTTGTGAAAGTATGTCTAGTTTGGAAGGGGCTTGACAACAGTGATATATGGCATAGAAAAGCCCCAGGGGAAAAAAAACCCTCCAAGATATAGATGGAGCCACTAGCAGCAGAAGAAGTCCTGCACATGATAGTGTGGAATTGTAGGGGTTATACTGTGCATTTGTGAATATGAAGATATGGAATGAACAGAGTGACTAGCACAAGAGACAGAGAGACACACACACATATACACACACACACACACACAGAAGTGCAATTTGGGAATGTGAATATGTCTGTCTTTTTTTTTTGATAAAATTTGCTCTCTTCCCCTGCTTTACAGGTGATTTACCACAATATGCTCTTGCTCCTGTAACCCTGAAGTGGATTAACCAGATTTAATGGACAGACATGGTGTCGTTATGGAATAAACATGAGAGGATAAGCATTCCAGGCACTGTTAATGGCAAGCACATGCTGAGAGCACAAGTCACCAACAGCGAATGTCATGTTGAAATGAAGCATTTCCTACAAAGCAATAAATAACAGCAACAAAAGACTGGAAAAATATATGTAAGGCAGTATACATTTTAAGAAATCTACTCTAACCTTCAATATACTTGTCTTGTCAAGTAACTAAGTGTGGAAAATAGGTACAAGCTGGTTTTTCAGATAGACAAAAGCAAAAAATCTTAAGAACTCTAAAAATGAAAACTATAGCATTGTCATCTATTTTTTGACATAACATTACTTGCTGTTTGCAGCTACATGCTGTTACTTCAAAGCCATATTTATGCCATATACCAGGCAAAATAATGCATTACTCAACAGCATTCCCTATGAAACGATCCACCTTTACTGATTTGCTTAATAAAACCATTATATTTGATATATTTTCTGGAAGATAGTACTTTGCTGTGGCGCAAGGAGGAGCCACTTACCAGCTAAACAAGTTTCATGTGTTATGAGTGATAAAGCTTTGTATAACAATTACTAAACAAAATTTAAACATACCTTGCTTATTATTTTCAGAAGCCTGCATGTGATTATTAAAATACAACTTTGACTACTATTTAAAATTCTTCCAGGATTTCCTATGCTGACTTTTTAAAATCAGAGTGGGAGTGCCTGTCATGGCATCAATGGAAATAAGGCAGAAAGCATTCTTCTGTGTCAGTTAAATGTAAAGTATATGCTGTATGCGTCTACTGGCTGCACAAGGAAGATGAAAGCAGAAGATGGATTATGATTGTAATAAAAAGCCAAGGTTGTAACCAGGAGGGTAGGAATTAAATAAACAAAGGCCAGGATGTGAGACAAAATTTTAGATTGAGGAACATAACGTGAGAGTCAATAACCTGAATATTTCATGTAACCTAAGCCAAAATTCAATATGTAAATCAAAGATGAAGAAGAGAATAGAATTAGGAATCAGAGAACACTTTAACAATAATGCCATTTTTTTTTTTTTGGATTTATCCAGAAACTGTGATAAGCGAGGATGTATATGATGCTGATGCTTGTAGTGACACAGTAAGCACATCATGTGTCACACACTCACATTCATCCTGCCTAGCAGTAGCTATTGTCATTATTATGTTGTTATGTTACTATATTTTTAAAGGTACTATCAAAGCTTTCGTGCCCTACATAATTAATTTAATGGTGAATACTTATACTCTAACTTCTAATTTTGGTTATATTGTTTTATCACTGCTACTTCCTTATGCTAATGCAGATTTATCTGAATTTGTTGTTGTTTGAGAACATATCATTTTTACTACAAAAAAGCATTTTATGTAAGTTTTGATCTTTTGCCTAGTTTTGCCCAGCACTCAGCTTGGCTAGCATGTACAAAGCTACAACCAATATAGTCTGGTGCTAGCACAAAAGAAACATTTTGGCCTCGTGGGTCTTGTGTATTAATAAGTCACAAGAGTGGTAAAATGTAGTCATGTACTTTTCCAGTTATACTGTAGATCAGCAAGTTTAATGTACACTACAGGTGAATTAATGGAAGCAATCGTTACGGAAGAGATCAAGCAGCAGATGTCTAAAATAGTATTAGAAAATATGGGATCAGAAGAGAAAAGTTAGGCAAGGTACCTTGTGAAAGGTTAGTGTTCAAACTAAACAAAGTGGGAATTCATGGCGTGGTCTGTAGGTGGGTACAAAACTGGCTCAAACACAAGAAGCAAAGGATAACAGTGAGGGGAACTTTTTCAGAATTTGGTGAAATTAAAACTGGTGTTCCACAGGGTTTATAACCAATAATATATACTGAATAATATGGTTAAGTTTGCCAGTGACACCAAACTTGGTGGAAGGTCAGGTAATGTAGAATCAGCTAAACTGTTGCAGAGGGGAGTTGGATAGCATACTGGCTTGAGCAGATTGGTCACTGAAATTTAATATAAATAGATGTAAATTATTACACATAGGAAGTAAAAATTTTAGATTTAATTACACAATGGGAGAACTGCTCCTTGAAAATGCCCCTTATGAGAAGAACTTGGGAGTCTTAGTTTACTCATCTCTATTTACATCCAGCCAACTTACAAAAGCAATCACAAAGGCTAATAGGATGTTGGGTTATATCACAAAGTCTGGAGCACAAGGCACGGGAGGTTATGTTTTAGTTACATAATGCACTAGTGAGGCCTCGCCTGAAGTTCCGTGTGCAGTTTTGATCTCCATATTACAAAACAGATGTAGCAGTGCTCGAGAAAGTCCTGAGTAGAGAGACCAGGCTGATTCAGAGACTACGAGCTATGAGGAAAGACTGAAGGAGTTGGACGTTATTAGATGCAGGAAAACAGACATTAAGAAGGGACATGATTTAAGCATTTGTGAAATATAATTGAAGTTAGTATAGTGGATAAATGTTGTCACTTTCAAATAAATTCTTCAATATGGGGATGGGGTCGGAAAGTTTTTAAGTGTGGATTTTGTACATACGTTAGAAAGTTTTTCCTTGTTTAAAGAACCTTAGACACATGAATTCCAATGTTGACTAAATTCCTATGCTGAATAAAAGACCAAGTAGTGTGGTAGTGTGTAGGACTTTGGAGACCAAAATGTCAGTTTGGTGTTATTTTGGACAATCTAGAGGAACAGGATGGAAGAGCTTTTTGAGCTGAATGGTCTGTTCTCATCACAAGTTTCCTGATGTTCTAATTAACTGTGTATTTAAGAAGTGTATCAGCAGCTGTAAGGTCACTCATTGTATTTCCTGTACTGCATGGTTCCACATATGAGATAAAAACACTCCTTAAATTCTGAGAATGGCTCGTTGAATTTTATCTTTAACATCTGGCAAACCTGCATAACAAACAGCAAACAATGGCAGCACCCATAATAAAAACAAAATGGTGCAGCGGTAAGACATATTTCAAAAACTAAATAAAAAAATAATAACAAACACATGAATATTTAATTCTGTGACATCTGAAATCCCAGAAGGGTATCTCCTTTATTTTAGAAACCAAGGGAAAGGCTGGAAAAATATATAACAAAGTCGACACATTGTACACATTGCACAGCACACATTGAATCCAGGAATGCAAACCAAATTTCAGCAGCAATTATTTAACTACACAACCTAATATACCATTTACTAACCTACTTGACCTAATTCAGCATGACAAGAGGATGGAGTTTATCCTGGCAACCCTGGGCACAAGGCTGGAAGCAGCTGCAGCCCACTCTCACACACACACACACATATGAACCTACGTTCAGTCTCATTCAGGGACCATTCTGGACATTGCCAAGGAACCTAACCTGCACGTCTTTGAGTAGAACCAGATTAAATGAAAGACTATTCACACAGAAACCGGAAAAATGTGTTGTAAAATCAAAAACAATTCTTTACAGTCAGAAATTATTCAGGTATGGGCAAACTTAGAAATGAACACAACAAAATTCAAGTAACTTTACTGCCAATTGTATCAACATTACTACAGCCTGCAATGTAGGGTACAATACCATGGCACAGGACAGTACTGTTGATTTACTGAGCATCACAGAAGGAGACAGGCATTCTCTACACATGGTGATATCTGGATTTAGATTTTTTCTGTTTATAAATGTAAAGATTACATTTCATTTTCCTAATAAAAAAATACAAATTCTTCAAATCATTCCATAAAACATGTGCTTCTATTAAAAAGGTTAATACACAATAATTTCCAAAGTCACAATGCCATCCGAGTGTCCCACCTTTGAACTCTGAACTGCAGGTGGCCGGTGTCTGCTCAGGTGACATCATTATCGTGTTCATAGACTTTTCTTCTCCATTCTCTATGTGGTGTCTGAACCTGTGCAGCGGTAATAGTTTCAATTCTGCTTCATGTACTGTAAGGCTGGCCTTATACGTGAGACACCATGCTGTGTGAAAGCCTAGTGAATCCAGATGGAATGGTCTGAATCTAAATTAACTTGCTTATAAATACCGACCCTGTTATTTGATTCATACAACATAACCAGGTATATTGTTCCCTAAAGGTTCTCTTTCCATTATTCTGACATTAACCATATAATGATGCATGCAGACAGAGCAACTTTAAAAATGAGAAATTAATTTAAGAAATTCCTTGCCGACTTTGAAAATATGACAGAAAAAACTGGAAAAATAGAAAATTTAATTTGTTATTATGTTATGTGGATTTCATATATGAAGATATAAAGGAGATATTTGGATTTAGCATTAAGATGAGCTTTGATTGGTGTGTTCATTTTATGTGAATAATAGATCTTGCCTTATAATTTCATAATAAAGCATACTTATCCTATTTTTGAATTCCCAAGTTTTTAAAGACAATCCTCTTAGTTCCTCCAGTAAGTTCATCCAATAGTGATGAGTGAATGATCACGAACTAAATACATCTTGAGCTAAATCGCTGAACTGTTATGCAACTTTAGCAAATTCTGCAAAATGTGTTGAAGTCAATGGGAAAGGATGAGCTGAACTAGTTTTAAATTAAATTATAATAGTGCAATGGTCTTTCAAATGTTCTTGATGGCTAGGGAAATGTCTGACAACTATGCTTGTCCAGTTATTGAGGCCAAAAATGTGACCTGAGCTATGAGGCAGCAGTGCACCACCATGCCTCAGTGAGATAAAACTATCAGAATTAAATATCAGAATAGTAACATTTCTTGCAAGCAGTGGCAGTGGAAGCCTGAATTCACTATGTCTTGCCCCCCACAGATTCAAGAGCAGTACTTACCAGTCTCAAACACACAAGTACAGCCAGTTTCTTTTTTTATTCGCTGACACATTTGCTTGCCACTGCTAACCACAAATTAGCACAACACTAAAGCACATGGATTATTTACTCCTTACTATTTCCACTGTCATAGACGACATAGGATAGTTGGCACTCGGCTGGGATGGACAGTCCCTTTCCTGGTTAGGGATGCCAGGTATAATGGAAGGATGAAGATGAACAGGCATCCCAGCAGGTTTGGCTAGTGATACCTTTACTGCTCGGGAGGTTGCCATCATGGAGTCTGTCTCGGTCGTGTGTTACCACGCTGGGTGCTCTGGGAGGGCTCCTGCATGGGAGTTGTGGTTCTGGTGGGCAGCCCTGTTGGAGTACTTAGGTGATGCTAGAAGGAGCTGCTGGGAGCAGACTTCCCAATTAAGGATAGGTTTCACCTGACCTGAAAGTGCTTCCGGTTGGCAGCCTTGTTACACCTGAAGCACAGGCCACACCACCAAGTGCTCAGGACTCTGGTTAATATATTTAAAGGGGCAGGTTCACTTATTATAGGTCACAGGTCACATACAAGTCCATACAAAATGACATTACTTTTAAGACACAAATACATCGACACATTTCCAGTATTCTTCTTTTGTTTAAATTTATTAGCAAGTTTCCACTAATTTTTGAAAATAAAGGTATCTGAGTGGTTCTTCAGAGCGTGCCATAGGTGAGCTTTTTGGTTCTAAAAGACCCATTGAAATGAAGGTTCCAGAAGGAACTTTTATTTATTTAGATCAGTAAATAACCGTGAATAGATTTGTGAAATACTTAAGGGTCATCATTTGAAAGGGACTGCCATTGCATATATTAACACAGGCTCTGTCCAGTTTTTCTTAATCTGTTAATGTCTTGCTGGGTAACCTGCCATACATTAAAGGTTTTAGTTTTTTCTTTTTTCAACATATTAGTCAGTTTTTAAAGTTTGTGACAGATGGCCCGGGGCCTTGCCCAGTTAAGACACCCTTCTGATGGAAGGACCTGGGGAGCAGACATGTCCACTGCAATACCTCCCCCGGAACACGAGAGGATTGCATCCGGGTCACGGAACGAAATGGAAGTTCATCCCTGCTGGGGCCTGTGGCCACCACCACCACCAACAAAAACAACATTTATTTATATAGCACATTTTCATACAAAAAGTAGCTCAAAATGCTTTACATAATGAAAAATAGAAAAATAAAAGACACAGTAAGAAAATAAAATAAGTCAACATTAGTTAACATAATAAAAATAAGAGTAAGGTCCAATGGCCAGGGTGGACCAACAAAACAAAACAAAAAAAAACTCCAGACAGCTGGAGAAAAAAATAAAATCTGTAGGGATTCCAGACCATTAGATTGCCCAATCCCCTCTGGGGCACCAGAGGGCACCTGGACAGTCACCCAGAAGTGCTGCCAAAAGAGGATCTGGGTGTAGCGGGAACACTTTCGGAAGTGCTGCTGGAAGAGAATCAGAGTGCACAACAAAGGAGGCCACCTCCCTCCGTTTGGAAGGCCAGAGTCGAGTGGAAGGTGGACAACGCTTGTGGGAGAGGAGTCGAGGTGGCAGAAAAGAGAGAAAGGAGAAATGAGAAGGACTGAGTGGCATTATTGTGGTGTTTTGTGCACTCTGTCCTGGAGAGAAAAGAAAGGAAAATAAAAAGTGTTGTTGGCACTTGTGTGTGTCTCTGTGCCTGTCTGTGTCTGGGCTGACTTTCACAAGCTCAAAGAACCTACTTAATAAGCAAAGGACCCTTCCCAGAATGGAATGGTGCTTTATAAAGAAATAGTCTTACAAGGAACCACACAAACAAGTAAAGTACCATAAGGTGCCTTTAAAGAAGCAGTATTTTTATGAGTACAGATTAGTGTTATATACTTGGGGCGCTGTCCCACCCAATATTTGTTGCTACTGCTCTGTGAAGTCATGCTAGCCTCACAAAGCATCATGAGGTGCTGGTAAAAACTATCTATCATGGCTGCATGGTGAATTTCCTGGAAAAAATGCGGCAAACAAGGTCAGTGGCAAACGTAGCATATTCACTGTGAAGAACACTTTGGTAATTTTCGCTGATCAACAATATCCACCAATAAAAGACCATCTGATAGACACAATCAGTGTTCAATATTCTATTCTCCTTAGAGTACCTGAAGATGTACATCATGCAGACTTCATAACAGCATCATTATGTTACTGGTGCTTGGATCCGATTGGATGAGTTATCATTTTATGTTACTTATTTGCCGCAAAATGTAAACTTTAGTTGCAGTAGGAATATTTTTCTTCTTACTTATTCATCCTTAAAGTATTCGGACTGCATCTGTGCCTTGTCCTTCTTTCTGAATGTGTTCTCACTGGTCATAAATGTAGCAAGAATGTTAGTCCTCATTAATTGTATGTAAGGAACTGTAGAGCAGTGAAAGGCCTAAGTCATCCTAGATGTTTAATCTATAAATGAGACTAGTGGAAAATAAAAAAAAGTTAATTAATAATTAATTCCCTCTTAGTGAGCAGTTCACTGTCCTTGTCAAAGATAATTGAGGCTTGTGAAAAACTCCACCTATGTTTCAAAATTTTCAAAAAGAAGTGCTAACCAGGCAGAGCCAAGTGGTGGCTTAAAATAGCTGATAAACGCAGTGCACTAAAGATAGAAACTCTTACTAAGGTGTAATGCTGCTTAGATAACATTTAATAGCACAACAGGCAGGTGCAGAGACACAAAATAAGTATATAACTAAAAAAGTGAGTAGAATTTTTTTCCATGCAAAAATCTATAATACTGTAAAAGACATTAAAAATCTTACTTCATTTTTAGATTCAGGGAAAGTGAAATTCCCTTACATTAGTGAAAAATGCTAGCTAATTTAGCATCTTGCGATCAGAACTTGTGAACTAGAAATATGTAGCTGGTCTATCATTGGATTAGAGACAGGTTTCTTAAATTTTATTTTGTCACTACCCAATCTTGCCCTTTTGAGTGTCTTTGAGACCAATTCCTCATTGAATATATGGATTGTCAGAATGGAGGAGCAGAGGGGAGGTCCTCCTCGGAGAATGATAAATGAGCATCACACCTTGGGTTCCCCTTTGAGGATAATTGAAGACTGTCACATTTTCCCCCCTTCCAGAAGTGTGGCCAATCTACACCGTGCTCATGGTTGGGGGTTCCTTCACCTTGTGGAATTGTAGACAATTGTCAAGGGGAGGTAATCATGAATTTCTGAATTTCCCCTTGGGATTAATAAAGTATTTATATCTATCTATCTATCTATCTAATCTATGCCGAATATTAGAGCAATGTCAACTGCTTAATCATCTAGTGGAAGCAACCGCGACCTACTTCGTGACCCATTACCATTAAATACAACAGTAACTCGTGACCCATAGTCTAAGAAACCCTGCAATAGAGAATTAAAGAAACTCACAGAGATGTCCAATTGAGTCATAATGTGAACCCCAAAAGTGCCACAGAAAGATACCACAGTCTAAATTGGCTGAAGGAAAGAAGCAGCCTCAGACTCAATTTTGAGCACTTTGCAAAGCAGGATGGCAGTGTTGATAACTGGGGTGAGTAGTCAGAACTGAGGAGCTCCAGCTAGTTAATTTTAATCCAGATTAAAAAGGTTCTTAGTTCTATTATTAAGACACTCAGCTATCAGGTGGAAAAAGATGAAAAAAGATCACAGTATTGAAAGTATTAAATGTTTTAAGACACATATTAAACCCCTTAACTGCCCATCTGCATCTACACAGCTTGTTGTGGACAGAGATGAAAGACTTTTATAGTTCACCTTCCCGATTCACAAGACCACCCTGTATGTTGTACTAGAAGTGAACGTGGTATTAATAGCATTAGTGTTGTTATATATAGAGAATACATTAAAATTCTTACTTACATTTCCAACCAACATGCACCACATCTCCACTTTCTGGTGCCATTACAAGTAAGAATATATTAAAATGCATCACTTTATTTAATAGAAAACACAAATCAGCTTACACGACATGCTCCTTTACCTTTTAGCTGATGTTAATTGATTTGTCATTATGCACTGGAACCAATGGCATAGACCAGCTGGACTGCCAGTTCTGCATTTTCAGGTTAAAGAATTAGGTGATAGGCTTAGTGTCAGAGCTGACATAAAGGCCTGCTTTGAAATTCTACCAGTGCTGTATGGTAAGACTGAGGAGATCCATACATTTAACACTAAAGAACAGAGTTTTAAGGAGCACTAGGACACCTTTAGCATTGATAAGTCACAAGTATGTTAGTCAAAAACTGTTTAAACTAGAAAATGAAAGGAGTAAACGACAGGAAAGGGCAGGTCCATGAGTTCTTGTGAATTACAGAAGCACATGCTGGGCAGTGAAATGAAATATTTCATAGTAGTGACTTGCCTGCCAAGGATAAAAACAGACATAGAATCCGTAATAGAATAAATATATTTTGTCGTAATTTCAGAAATTATAAGAACACAAAGATTTATGTACTTATGATGTATTATTAATTATTTATTTAAATAGCTTCTGTAAAAAGATAGATCGATAGATAGATAGATAGATAGATAGATAGATAGATAGATAGATAGATAGATAGATTATATAATAAGACAGACAGACACAGATAGATAGATAGATAGGCTTTGTACAGAAGCTCTTTAAATACATAAATAGACAAATAAATAAATACACACACACACTAGAATGAGTAAAAAGAAATAAAATTTAAAAAGAAAGAACCCTTCTCACTTGGCTTTCCCAGTCCCAGTGAGGCATTATGTAGGCGTATTGCTGTTTGTATAAAATGTGCCCCCATAGCGTTTCTTGACACACTTCTGCTGAATGATTTATTGGCTGAAAGTCCTCAGTGTTAGTGTGTCAGAGAGAGGATGTGTAGCGTTGTTCATAATGGCACTCAGTTTTGTTTAATTCTCTCCTTTACTAACTCCAGAGTGTGTCAATTAATTGATCTTGCCCATTTAATTAACTTATTAATTTGCTGTGCCCTTTCTTATATCGTTTCTCTGTGTTCCAAGGCCAGTGCAACCTGTCATTGAAGTGAACCCTCAGATACTTGTAGGAGTGCACCACCTCATCGCCACTCCCTGGATAGTGACTGGACACTGGACTGGACTGGATGAAGTAGAAGGTGTAGAACTAGGAATTTTTGCAATGTTATAGTAGGAGCAGAAACCTGGCTGAGCCTTAAAAGTAGAATGAATATAACATAAACTGATACATGGGACTTACAAGACAAGAAAGGTCAAAATGTGTCCATTTACATGCAGTAGCTAAGAATTTAAAAATGAATCTGCAAAATATGTGACTTAAGCCACATCTTGATGAAGACATTTACAGTAGGTAACAATGTCGATATGAAACTTTTTAACGATATGAAAAAGCCAATATAGCTGGATAAATTACTGACATTTACAACTGTAATTACTTGAATATAAACTGAGAAAATCAAAGAAATTGTGGAATACAGGAGCAGATGATCATAGTTGTAACCACTGATTATTTCTTAACCAAGTATTTCAAAAAACATTAAAAAGAAAATAGCCTCTGTCAATATAATATTTTGAACATAAATAACATTATGTCAACATAAATAATGAAGACAGAATTTAGAATATACAGGTAATTGAACCATTATACTCTACTTATCATTAACTTTAATATTACCAAAACTGAAGCTACCATATTTCACTTTAGAAAAGCAACTTTAAGTAGGTGAGAAAAAGATTTAAAACAACAGACTAGGAAAGAATTGTACGTGTAGAGAGGGCTGAATTGATATGATAGATGGGGGTCTATATACGCAATAACTTTATGTGATATATATTAAATGGTGATTTTATTTTGAGGTGAGTGAGTAGACAGAAGTGTGGAGCTCCAGCTAGTTAATTCTAATCCAGGTTCAAAAAGAGCTTAGGCACTCAGTTATCAGGTGAAAAGAGATGAATGAAGATCACAGTATTGAAAGTATAAATGCTTTAAAACACTTTAAAACTTTAACTGCCAATCTGCATCTACACAGCCTGTTGTGCTGGGTACAAGTCAAACAATTGTATTCTTAAACTATATAAACAAAGTCTATCAGTCTAAAAAAAGCCCATTTTTTCCCCTGGGCTATCTATCTATATAAGAATGATGCCTCATATGGAGCATCATGTGCAGTTGTAGTCATACCAAACGTACAGTTGGCATAACATTCAGGTGTGTTCAGAGGTTGGTTACCAGGTTTGAAGGTAGGAGTATTTTAAAATTTTCTATTTACTACATCAAGCAGTTTCTTAAGCGAATAGTGTTGGCTACATCTGCACATGGCAGATAGTGAATAATTGTAGCACTTTGCTGATAGAGAAATGCTGAATCATTATAAATGTAGCCGCGAGGTTGTGTAACAGGAATGCAGGGCACACGTTTATTCACTGTAGGAAAAAGTGTCAATGAGCCATCCTTTATACATTTAGTTTTTAGATAGATAGATAGATAGATAGATAGATAGATAGATAGATAGATAGATAGATAGATAGATAGATAAGCTATTTAAAGAAGCTCTTTAAATAAATAATTAATAAATAGATAGATAAGTACATAAATAAATATATGCACACACTTTGGTCTGAACAAAGAAGAAAATTAAAAAGAAAGAAAACTTCTGACTTGGCTGCCACAGTCCCAGTGAAGCATTGTGCAAGAGTATTGCTGTTGGTCTAAAGGAGCCCCCTTAGCTTTTCCAGACACACTTTTGTTGAATGATTCGTTAGCTGAAAGTCCTCAGAGTTTAGTGTGTCATGGAGAGGACGTGCAGCATTGTTCATAATGATACTCAGTTTTGATTTAAACCTCTCCTTTGCTACTACTTCCAAAGGTGTGTCTCATAACTGAGCCTGCCCTTTTATTTAGCTTGTTAATTCGGTGGTCCTCCCTTGAAGTGATGTTACCAGCCCAGCACAGCACACCACAGCATAGAACACTGAGCTGGCCATAACAGAGTTACAGGAGATGTGAAGGATGTTACTACCCACATTAAAGGAACACAGTCTCCTGAGGGAAAAGAGCCTGCTCTGCCCTTTTTTATATAGTTTCTCTGTGTCCAGTCTTATCAGGCAATGATGTGCCCCAATTATTTGTAACATTGCGCCAAGTCTACATCCTCTCCCTGAACAGTGACCAGACATAGAGGCTCTTTGGTGAAGTTAAAGTCAATATTCAGTTAACCTTGGTTCTGCTGATATTTAGTTGCAGATAATTCTCTTTGCACAAAGAAAGTTTGATCTCCATCTGACTCCTTTACTCTGTCTCATCCCCCTTATCAGTACACCCTATAAGTGCAGAGTCATCTAAGAATTTCTGTTAGTGACATGACCATGCATTATATTTATAGTCTGAGCTGTACAGAATGAAGAGAAAATGACACAGGACTATTACAAGTAAATCTTTATTTGTTAAAAACCTGCAGTTTCTGTTAAGAGTGCCTGGTGTCTCTAACCTTCCCTGGTATTGGTGGGATTGGGGCTTTGAGTGGCTTGAGATGCCTGAATGCTGCACCCGATGTTCTAGGGATAGGCTCTGGCCTCACTTAATTTTATTAGTGAAAACTTTAAATAATGGGTGTCTGTTTAATAAAATTATCATTCCCAAAGAGAAAAATACAAAAACACACGCAAACACATGCACAAGAATTAACAAATTCATCTGCATATCTTTCTGCATTTTATATCTTATGAAAGTAGATACTAGCTGACCTGTCTCCAGGGCTGAGCCTTGTCACAACCAGTATTTCTAATATGTGTAAAAAATAATTTATATTACTGTGTGTCTTTTTGATTAGTGATTTCAGAACTTTGTCCTAGAATTCATTTAATGCCAGCCTTTAGAGTTCTATACAGAAGGAAAGTCAGCTGCACTGTATGAGGGTAAATCAAATCATATTCGTAATATGAATGTCTTTTGAAGTTACTGAGTCTTCAACCTTGACACTCAGATGTCTAGTCATAATCATATTCCAGAAAGAGACTGAAAATGTTATTTTTAATTGGTCCCAAGAGGCATTTCTGACTTGAATTGATTATAGCATTGAAAATTGCAGATGTATACAGCATGCAATTCAGAACCTTTTTTTCCAGGAAAAAGGCCTACTTAACGTCACACCTACTGAGTGCCACAAATACTTACGAGATGAATTCTGAATGTTTGTTGCTAGGAAAATTGAAATAAAAGGCATAACATAATAATACTGCTTTATTGCAGTGTTAACGTTTTATGAAAAATAAATAAAGTATTATATATTAACACATGGCATTTGACAATTAAGTACTCCTGTCTCGTTCATATTTAAAATGCCTCACCCATTGGACAATATTAAAATTGTCAACCAATGGGATGGCCAAAAGCACAAAGACCCACCCAAAGTACCACCAGCAATGCCATGAACTGTAACTATAAGTAATTACCAATAATAAAAGATAACAAGATTTTAATTACTTTGTAAAATAAATTGCATCTGACTAAAAGAAAAAGAGTATGACGACAAAATAAACAAAACTAACTATAATAACTAAAGCAGGGGGAACCAGAAGAACAAAAACAAAGCAGTTGACAGGTCTAAAAAAAAGAAAGAAACTACAACATTAACAAAGAACCAGAGCAAAATGAATACAAAATAGCAACTACACAAACAAAGGACAAGAATTTAAGGTCTGAACAAACAAAGTGGAAAAATAATGAAATGTAAGGAACCCCTTAATTAATGTGGCTCCAAATGAAATACCAAAAGCATTAATTGTAAACTGAAAGAAAGGTCCAAACAAGAATACATTTTACAAAATAAATCGCAACTATGAATTCCCTTACTAAAGATAAAACAATCACGAAACTATAAATCCTTTTGTTGAAACATTAATCATTGAAAAAAGCCAAGGTCAGAACCAAATAATCCACATGAAACTTGTACATTTAAAAAACGTATAAACACCGACTAGAGAACAGAAAACACACACTTTTACTGCATACTTAGTGCAGAATAATTAGAAAAAGTGGGAAGATGGAACTGGGGACACAAAAATAGGCAACAAGAGTGGAATGAATGATGAGATTAAAATAAAATTATAAATAGACACATTAGAATTAAAACAGAAATCACTCTGATTATAAGAAAAATTCACCGGAAGACTCTAAGGAAGGGGTGGGCAATGTCGGTCCTGGAGAGCCGCAGTGGCTACAGGTTTTTGTTCCAACCCAGTTTCTTAAAGAGAAGTCAGTTATTGCTGATGAAGCACTCAAGTAAGATTTTGGTGCTTCATTAGTGGTTTTGCTTGTTAAGTTTCCCCACCCTTGATTGCTCATTTCAATTTGAAACAGCTGCATTTGCTGTTTTTAATGGCTCCTTATTAGCAATATGATGCAAAGGGCAAAAGAAGCCAGAAGTTCTCCACCTACCTTGTTTCTATTTACAACTGTGTGGATTCATCATGCACTATTTGGTTTAATAAAACATTTAAGAGAAGAATGTGACCGACTGAAAATGGTGTGTTTTAGGATTCAAATCATTTGGATGATATCCTTGGGAAGGAAAACATCTACGATATAAGAATCTAACATTGCAGACTAACAAGCCATACGCAATCATTGGTTAATAATTAAGCGACTGGGTTGGAATGAAAACCTGCAGCTACTGTGGCCCTCCAGGACCGATATTGCCCACTCCTAAGTGAGGGGTCCCAAACTCTGGTCCTGGCAGACCACAGTGGCTGCAAGTTTTCATTCTAACCCTTTTCTTAATTAGTGACCTGTTTTGCTGTTAATTAACTTCTTTTGAACTCATTTTAATTGACTTGCTTTTTAAGTTTTATTCCCCTGAATTTCTTCATCGTTCCTCTGAATTGCTTCATTTCTTTCCTTAAATAGTACCCAAACAGAAATGAAATGTGAAACCAACAGAAGACCAGCTAAGTCATGGCCTCAAACTCCAACCAATTTCACCCCAACCTGTTGCTAAATTAGGCGCTGAGTCTTGTCGTTAATTAAACCGGTTCTTTAATTACGTGGCTTGTTGCTGCTCTCATTGTGTAATAGAATACATTTGCAAAATTGTTGGTTTTCTCTTTACTAACCAACCAACCATTTTCCAACCCGCTGAATCTGAACACATGGTCATGGGGGTCTGCTGAAGCCAATCCCAGCCAACAAGGCAGGAACCAGTCCTGGGCAGGGTGCCAGCCCACCACAGGACACACACAAACACACTAGGGCCTATTTAGAATTGCCAATCTACCTAACCAGCATGTCTTTGGACTGTGGGTGGAAACTGGAGTGCCCGGAGAAAACCCACACAGACACGGGGAGAAAATGCAAGCTCCATGCAGGGAGGACCCTGGGAAGCTAACGCTGGAGAGGGCCATAGAAGGTCCATAACCCATCAGCAGGACCAGTATCTGCTCCTTTGGGCAAGGAGGAACAGGATGAGCACTACCAGAGCCCTACAAAATGACCTCCAGCAGGCCACTGGTGTGAATGTCTCTGACCAAACAACCAGAAAGACTTCATGAGGGTGACCCAAGGGCCCCATGTCCTCTAATGGGCCCTGAGCTCACTGCCCAGCAGCATGCAGCTCGATTGGCATTCGCCATAGAATACCAGAATTGGCAGATGCACCACTGGTGCCCTGTGCTTTTTACAGATGAGAGCAGGTTCACCCTGAGCACGTGACAGAAGTGAAAGGGTCTGGAGAAGCCATGGAGAACATTATGCTGCCTGTAACATCATTCAGCATGAGCAGTTTGGTGGTGGGTTAATGATTGTCTGGGGAGGCATATCCATGGAGGGTCACACAGACCGCTACAGGCTTGACAAAGGCACCTTGGCTGCCATTAGGTATCAGGATGAAATCCTTGGACCCATTGTCAGACCCTATGCTGGTACAGTGGCTCCTGGTGCACGACAATTCCTGGCCTCATGTGGTGAGAGTATGCAGGCAGTTCCTGGAGGATGAAGGAATTGATACCATTGACTGGCCACCACACTTTCCTGACCTAAATCCAATAGAACACCTCTGGGACATTATGTTTTGGTCCATCCAATGCCACCAGGTTGCACCTCAGACTGTCCAGGAGCTCAGTGATGCCCTGGTCCAGATCTGGGAGGAGATCCCCCACAACACCATCTGTCATCTCATTAGAAGCATGCACCAATGTTGTCAGGCATGTATACAAGAACACAGGGGCCATACAAAGTGCTGCGTACAATTTTGAGTTGCTGCAATTAAATTTTGGCAAAATGGACTAGCCTGCCACATAATTATTTCACTCTGATTTTTGGGGCGTCTTTGAATTCAGGGCTCTGTAGGTTGATCATTTTCATTTCCATCAAACGATGTGGCATCCTTTCGTTCCTAACACATTACCCAGTCTATATCAGTATAGATATCCAGGAGGATTTCTTTTTCCCATTGAGATCTGATGTGTTTTCAAAGTGTTCCTTTAATTTTTTTGAGTTTATATATTAAACTGTACCAAGCAGTTACAATATATGGGAATAATGTCTTTTTTTCTTTTTAATGATATTGCCATCTTGATTTTCATTCTACTTTTCCAGGTGTTTTAATTGTTTAATTAATCTGTTATTTACTAATTAGTGGGTCTGATGCTAAAGTAGTTGCAGCCTTTCATGATTCAGTGTTGTTTGCAGGGGTTTCTGTTCTGCTCAGTTTAATTGTCATTAATATGATACAACGAAAGGAGAAAAACTGCAGAGAAAGGGCAAAATATAATGAAATCAACAAAAGAGAGTGAAGCGTTTAAATATATAGCAAAAGCAGAAATATTTCTAAGTTTCTTCTAAATGTAAAAATCACGCAGCTGTGCTTTTCTGAATGTAGAATAAAAGAAAAATAATACCAGCTAATGAAATGAGATCCACGTTATCAGGTGTTGTCACTGATTAGGAATCTGGTTGGAACAAAAACCTGCCGCCACAGTGCACCCCAGGACCGAGGTTGGGAAACACTGATCTAAGGCAATGTGAAGCACATGGTGTAATGTCTGTGTGATTCCTGCCCACACTAAAGCCAAAATCTATTAAACACAATTGGTAATTAATGGTAATCTGCCATTATTGTCAAGAAAACATTGTCTAGATTGGACAGATGTGTCCAAGAGGCCTTGTGATTATTACTTTATTTTCAAATACATACCTGACTAGACTTGCACCTTTGCATAAAGATATTTTGTTATGAAGATGGAAGGTCCTGAAATAAACAAAGTGGTTGACTGCTATGGAAGAATTATTTTAATCATTTTTTTGTACCTGGATTGAATATTTTTCAACAAACAATCTTTTCCTATATTTTTGAGGTCAGAGAATGAATTGTTCATATCAGAATTAAGTTTCAGCTCCTCATTTTATGTTTCTGCCAATGTTTTCTTGTGGCTGTTGCTATTCTGTCTTTCTGTCCCTAGGGAGGCCTTGTGGTTAGTGGGGGGGGTTTACAAAAGTCACAACCCAAAAACTAACTTGTCCCGAGTTAAAAGGTCAGCACTTCATTATTCGATGAACTCTTACATGTCTTTGTGCTGAAAAAGCACAACTTGGGAACTTTTAGCTACGGCCTACTTCTTGAAAGTTTTGACTTTGAATTTTGCCTGATGTCTTATTTCGCCTGTGCTAATGATCTCCTGGTTTTTGACTTTTTTTTGGCATCCTGACTATGTCTTTTCTCAAGATAAACCTTTCTTAAAAAAATCTCTCCTCACTTAAAGTATACATAAGAGGGCCTCAAAGTTGACCCAAAAATTAAGGGTGTATGCTGAAAATAATGGACACTGAAACCAAGTGAACAACTACACTCTGTGCAGTTTCACTGATGGTAAAGTGGACTTTCTCAGAACTGATGGACATTTCCCATCAATCAAGGCTACTGGCTAACATACTGCAATACTTTGTAATCTATTGAGTTTCATGAAAACTAAGAAATTCTCTGTAAATTTAGGAGTAGGAAAAGTGCACACGTTTTGCAGAGACATTGCTGCAGCTAAATAGAGAGAGAGAAGTGGCAGCCTCCCAGTGGGCTGTAAATCAAGATGTAAGCAGGAGGCAAACCTGCTCTTAGATGGAGCCCCTAATAAAGAGGACAATTACAGTAAAGTGCACTTTTAAAGTTACATCTTGACAAAAATGTGCAGTTTAGATATTCAGATTACGAAAGGACACAACAGGACTACAGAATGTCCAGAGAAGAATTCCTAGAATAAATCTAGTACTGTGAGTAGTGGTGCAGGTGAAAGCTTTAAACTTAAGGAAACTGAGAGGAAACAAGACAGAAGTAAATAAAGTGATAAACAGAATTAGCAGGGAGACGGTCAGTTGTTCTGATAAATTAATCCACAAGGAAATTGAGTTGAAAATGTAAGATGATTAAGAGTCCACATACAGAAAAGACTGCAGACAACTAAAATAAAGAGCCCAGCAAACCACTGTATCCACGGGCCTATCTGCACAGTTCAATGAAGCAGCTTGACCGGACTTTATGTTAGTCCCTGTAGTCAACCTGACTAAACAACCAGCTCTCGTGAATTCAAAGCAAAAAATTCCTCATCTGTGTTACTACCACTGTGACAGATCCATAAATCATTTTTTCAACGTGTAGAACTAAAGAGTGTGAAGCAGATGTAAATCCACACTATGAAGCCAACTGTATACCATAATGAATGGCTGATCAAATTGGGCAATGTGGAGCTGATTGGCTCGGAGGCTGCTGCTGATTTAATGCAGAGTTAATTAATTTGCTTAACAATTAAGAGTTGCTGGGCAAGTGGTTAGATGGAAACATGGATTTAAATCCTGGCCCTGGAGGTCTCTGTTTGAAATTTACAAGTTCTTCCAATGTCTCTATGGATTTCCTCACACATTATGCGAGTATACACATACTAAAATTATGCTGTGGTGGAAGGTAAGGATGGATTGGCATTCTGACTGGGAAGGAGACTTCCTTACCTGGCAGAGAGGACCTAAGAAGTAATGGAGCTAGTGGATGGTTGGGTGTCATGGCCAGGATGGGTGTCATGGCCAGGATGGGTGGTGTCCCCATTCCTAGTCAGGAGTCTGTTGTAGTGGAAGGGCAGATGGAGATTGCCTCCTGGGTCCATGTGCCCTCCCAATATAATAGGTGGCGGAATCCCTCAGATGCAGCTCCCATTTGTGCAGCATAGGAACTGTAGTCCTGATGGGTAGCCCTGTCCCTGTACATGGGTGTCTTATGGAAGATCTATCTGATTCCTGGTGGCAATGTTGAAGCAGTCCTGGGTCTAGGTTGAAAATAAACTGTTCTAGCTCCCCCAGGCAATTTGGAGTCTGGAAAGGAGGAAGACAATGCTTGCCTGGGAATGAGTGGAGGAGAAAAGAAGAAGAAGAAGAAGAAGCCTGTTTAAGGGTTTTCCTATAAAAAAGCATTTTGAACCCAGGATAGTTATTGGTGAAGTTGTGCCTGGGATTTGAGATATCCCCAGTGGTCATAACATATAATGGTTAACTGTTTACTGTAAACTCATCTGGTGTGTATGTGAGTGTGCCCTGCTCTGAATTGGCTTCCCATATAAGGGGTATAAGACAGGCTGGGTCACTTCAGATGCTTTAGTAAGTAGTAGACAATAGTAGCAGTATACAGGCAAAAGGTTCAGGAATTAGCTGGATGAATGGTTGACATGCAGACAAAATGATGATTTTTTTATTCAGCACTACTCGCACACTTAGAGTGCCCAGAGCTCCAAGCAGACCTTCAAATGCTAAATCATGAACCAGCACTGGAAGTCAAAAGTGCACACAACCACAAGTTACAATACACAGAACATGCAAATGCAGAAGCATAGTTTGCATAATCAAACTCCTTGAGGCTTTGTGCTTGATTCCAATAAAAGAACCACAAAAGGCAACTGCTTCAAACTACTAATGCATCAGGAACTTCAGACCTACTTTAAATCATCAATCTTACAGAAAAATGTCACCTTCCAGCCTTTATCCGACCTTTCATTTCTCTATCCATGTTTTCCTGATCAGGGCTCTAGTCAAGTCAAAGTCGGTCCCTGCAGCAGTTAGTGCAAGGCGGTCACAACGCACATGCATGGAGTCACCAGTCAGCTTAAGAGCACATGTAAACTTCACGTAGAAGGCATTTGTGATGGCAAGTGAACTGAAATACAAGCGCTGTGAGGCATACAGCATGTCTACTATTTATAGAATTAATTTTCAATTTAAAATTTGCATAAAGAGTAAATAAGAATGTGCTGCCTGCATCTCTGAAATCTGTTAGCTTTAGATGGCTCGGGATGTTGACAGTTGAACTGGCAATAGTTTCCAAAAAAAAAATCACTTATTGCAATGATCTACCCTTGGTACATTTTACGTTTGCTGTTTCAGTTTAGTTAATGGGTTTTTAACCAACATACTATATATTTAATTTCCAGTGCATGATACATTCCAGTACAATGTTTTGCAGAAATTCTCCAGGAATGTGAGGGAACCAAACTAGCAGCAGGAAAAACTCTTAGGCTCATGTTTTTATTATATGGTTTTGATTTACAGGGAACACTTCTGTATCTTTATTTTCCTATTGTAATTTTATTTAAGCCTTGGTAATTTTATTATTCATTAGCTGCCCTCTGTGGCTTCACCCCAGTAGTAGTGAAACAATACAAACTTTAAAAATCAATAAAAAAAAATGTAATTCTGGCCAAGTGGAAGGTAGTTACACTCCAACATTGTTGTGAGGTACAAAATCTGTAAATTTTGGTCTATATATTCAATATATTCTGTTCAAGAAAAAATAACAGATTAATTTAAACACAGGACATATCAAGGCATATATTCTTCCCAATTGTACCTCACTTTTAAAACAGCTGTTCAAGCAAAAGAGGAAGACATGGCGATGCCTCTGGCTATCAATTACTTTATAATGTGAGAAAGGATGGGCATCTGGGGCAACAAGTTGCTAAATGGGTTTACAGCCTGGGAAAGGAAGACATGCTAGTAGGTACTAAGCAACATCAAAAAGTTTTATTGGTTGGGAAAACGGACCAGTGGATTCATTCATCATATTGACAGCCAGCCTAGTGTAACTAACTGCAAAGAATTTTATAATAAATATGCCTTGTCTGAAGAGCAACATCAGACGAAGAGTCAGGAGAAGAGAACAGAGTGATGTCAGAAGAGGGTGCCAGCAACGTGTGGCCGTTTCCATCTGATCGTCGGCAAAGCATCTCATGAACAACTAAGAGTTCTAGATCAGAAGCCGCCTACGACATTCTTCCTTGTCATCTTTACTTTTTCATAAGCTTTTTCTGAAGACTATATATATATCCAGACTTTACTATTACTCTTATTTTCTATTATTCTTTGTTCTATTGGTATTACTATTCCTGTAATAAATACCATGCTGCTTTTAACTTTCTATGCTTTGTCTTAATTTCTAGTGTGATTAAAGTAATAAAGGTAGATTTCTTTGAGCACCTGGTGCAGCCAGCGGTTTGCCATTTGCTTTGTGCTATGAGGTTTATTAAGGCTGAGGGTGAGAGCTCCACCCCATAGTAGGGAACAGAATGTAAAGTAAGGCATTCTTGGCTGATAAATGGCCTATAGTCAAGGATGGTGAGCCTTTGTATGTTTAAATGTATTCTTGGAGATCAAAGGTAATATTTAGGTCTGAGATATATTTAAAACATCGTATGCTGTTCGTTTCAATAATAAATAAGTCTTTTGAAGTGCTGAGAGAGTGACAGCCTGTGTGTGTCATTCATGGGGCACTGTTGTGGTTAGGATCTGTGTGTATGTATTGTGGGGTATAGCCCGGACACAGACAGGTAGACATTTTGGTTCTCCGCACACATGTTTATTTTCAACACTATTTACAGTGCACAACCCAGTGCCGCAGCACCAACCACCCCTTCAAGTCCTGGCCAATACAATGCCTTTTCCGTCTTCAGACCGCCTCCACTCCTTTCCTCCGAGCTCCGTCCACTTCCACCCGACTCTCACTATCGACTGGAGGGAGTTGGCCCCTTTTATGCACACCCGGATGGGCTCCAGGTGCTTCCTGAGGAGCCTCCGCCGACACACCCCCGTGTAGCGGAAGCACCAGCTGTGTAGACGGAAGTCCTCCAGGTGTCCCTGCTCCTCTTCCCCCAGCACTTCCTGGTGTGGCGGAAGTGCTAAGGTCCAGGGCTCCCAAGGCATTGGGGCGCCCACTGGCGGTGACCATGGGTCTACCCGTGGCCCCCAACACAACCAGGGCGGTCGCCCTCTCGTGGTCTGGAGGAGGCGCAAGCCCTCCTCCGGTCCTCCTGGGCATCCCGGCTGGGTACCACCCCCAGCCGTCCACCACATTGTAAATCTATGTATGTGTGTGATAATCTAAAGGTGTGACTGTAGATCAACCTGGTAACGAACCTGATGAGTACACATACTTGTAGGTAAAGGGTAAGTTTTTTATTTATTTGTTAATTATTTTTTCAAATTTTGATTTAGCATTTTGCCATTGATAAAGATACAACTGATATTCTGGTTTGACTTGTGCTTTGTTTTAAGTCTAATTTAGAATTAATTTCTAGATCCTTTCTCTCATTTATTCCTGCCAGTCTGCTCATTGTGGCAGTACCTGGAGTGATCAGGTTTATTTGCACTTTGCCTTCTGACTTTTATTACATCTTGCTTGAAGAAGGGGCCTGAGTTGCCTTGAAAGCTTGTATATTGCAATTTTTTAGTTAGCCAATAAAAGGTGTCATTTTGCTTGACTTCTCACTACATTCATAATGGCTAACATGGTACAAACACTCTAGTACTATGTAGAATTCCTTGAAGTTTAGGTGCCATTGTGTCTCTTTTGAGTTGCTCCAGGGTGCAGAGGACTACTATATACAACTGCAACATCTTCGCCAGTTGCAGTGACTGGTTGCATTCGGGAAATCAATCACTGGTTGACAGCTAATTTTTTACGACTTAATCCTGATAAAGCAGAAATCCTATTTGCAACATTGCTCATCTGCATTCTTTCCTCAGTGTGAAGGATACTGAAACACTGCTTCATGCTTTCATCACTACCCGTCTGGACTATTGCAATGCATTGTTTTATGGCCTCCTGACTCAATATATTAATAAATTACAATATGTTTAAAATTTGTTTACTTACACACACTAAAAAATCTTCTCACATCACTCCTGGCCTCTATGATTTGCATTGGTTACCAGTTTATTCAAGAATCAAATGTAAAATTATTCTCATCACCTTTAAAGCCCTTCATGGTTTAGCCCCTCATTATCTGTCTGAGCTGCTCCTTCCTTATATTCCTGCCCGTGCATTAAGATCATCAGACACTAACCTACTCACTGTACCTAAATACAGGTTAGTGACTATGGGTGGCAGAGCTTTCAATGTGATGGCCCCTAAAATTTGGAATGCTATTATTCATTTCAAACTCCTGCTAAAAAACACATCTTTCCAATGAGTGTTATTCGTTTTCTTGTATGTAACCTGTTTTGTTAATTTGTTTTTGTTGAATTGTAAAGTGTCCTTGAGTGTATGAAAGGCGCTATATATATAAAATATTATTATAATTATTATTATTATTATAGAGCCCAGTCCTATCACACCACCTAGGGTTAATGCTTAGAGATGCTTAACTCTTCTATAACTAGTACAGATGCTTTGTAAGTCATTTTTTTTTATTTTGCTAATGTTATTTACTTCCTCGCAGTATCTGTTTATCCTTTACAAAGCAACAAAATGTCAAGCACTTCTACTGTCGTCATTTGAGGAGCCTGAGGAAATTAGATGCAAATTTATTGGGTTCTTTCCAAGTAAATCAATTAAGAATTGAGTAAAGCATTTAATTTATTTTCGGTCTGCTTGTTAGCACTTGGTGTGTTCTAGCTGCAGGTGGGACTGTAAACTGTCCTGTTGATTTTCATACATAGCAATACTGAAATTTCATTACGAATGGGGTAGAGAAGCCTGGTGAGGAGATGAGGGGCGATGAGCGAAGGTGCATCTTATATTATACTTCACTGCTCAGCATGCGGAAATGTATTCTAGATGAAATATTTACAACTTTACAATAAACCGCCTGCTGAATGACTAAGGAGCCCAGATTCATGGTCAATTTAAGACACAAACAAATTATATTAATGCCATCCTTTGGTGCTTGTGATTATAAGGATCACTTGTGCTCAACTGCTGGGCTGAATTTCTAAACCTTTGTGCATGCAAAAAGATTAATCCTGGCGATATATTGAAGATTGCAAAAATAATAAAAAAAATTCTTTACCGATTTCTTGCAAAAATATATTTCTAGATAATAAACCATTTGATTGTATCAAATGCAGATCAGTTATGAATAAGAATGATTTCTCAGGATATAAATGTTGTAAAATAGTAAATACTGTTGACATTCTACTGTGTAGATTCACTTACTTATGTAATTGTTCTCTCCTCCAAATCTTCATCATCTTTATTTAAAGTTCTGAAGTTGAAATGCAAATCAAAACAAGGGGCTTAATTGAGACTGAATGGGGAAAGCTAACACCAAATATAATGCTTATTATATATAGCACCTTACAAGGTGTAGTGGTGAAATGGCCCAGAAGTTATCACTGATTTTTGACAGCTCTATTGTCTGCTCCCCGTCTGATCACTGTCAGTGTGGAGGTTGTATGCTCTCCCGGTGGCTTTACCCCACATCCTAACCTTGGGGCATATCAGACTAATTAACCTAATGAAGGGCACATGGGTGAGTGAGTGGGTGTCCCATCAAGAGTTGGTTGCATCATTCTGTGAGATATCAGCAGGATTGCCTCTGTCTCTGCATAACCCTGTTATGGACAAAGCAGAATTTGAAAGTGGACAGATGGACCTTTCAAAGCAAAGGACACTCCAAAGGACACATGCGAGCAGGGACTATTTTCAAGAAACGTTATGTGCACTCCTGACTGAGAGAGAGAACACACTTGTTGACTCATTCTCCCTTGCTGATGATGAAGAGTCACAGAAAGATCACTGATGTCATCTCTTGCTCAAGCCTGCAAGCCTCATCTTTTCCATCTCTAACGGTATGTAAAGATGAGACAACCCGGTGGGGCCCACCCTGACACAGACAGACACAAGGCACAAGTCCAGCAACACACACGGCTTTTATTTCTGTGGGAAACTCTTTCCCTTCGTTTCCCAGTAATGCAGGTACAGCAAAGCACCAACAGGTAAATACACACAGCACTTTCTTTCTCTTCTTCTCTCTGTCATTGTCTATCTTTCTGCCTCCACTCTTCCTCTGGCAAGCTTTGTCTTCTCCCTTCTGACTCTGGCTCGTGCAGCAGTGGTAGTGGTCTCCTTTTATCCTGCACCAAGGAGTACTTCTGGTGGTCTGTTAGTGTGGTCTAGATGCACTTCCGCCTGACAAAGAAGGGCCACACAGTCCCTTCAGCACCCCCTGGTGTCACCCAACAGGACTGTAGCGAACTCCAACTCCCATGGACTCCTGTGGGAATCAAGGGTGTCATAGCAACCCAATGGGGCTGTCATCTAGCGCCCCAGGAGAGGTAATGCTTCGTGCAAGTTGGCAATATGGGTGTCCCGGCTGGGTAAGGGTTCTGGTCGTCTGCCACACTGGAAATTGGCATTCAATTGAGAAGCAATTAAACTGATTGATGAACCCTAACAGTCTACACTCACTTGTGTTTCTTGTTTCGATTCTTTTAATTTTGCAATCAATTAAACGGGGATTGGTGAGGAACCACCCCAAATCTTTACCTTGTTCTCTTGTCCTGTTTTAAAAGGAGTTTCACATGTATTGTGTAACTGCTTTATATGTTTCCACAAAAGCACAACAGACATTTTAATTGAATAAGGCATGTCAGCAGTGAGACTTTAAGTTATAACCTTACGCTGTGCATTTCAAAGTGTCAGCCATCACAGGTAACACATTAAGTGTAAGTATGCACTTTTAGAAGTTACAAAATACAAATAAAAAGTTTCCCTTATAACTTTGTATATTAAGGAGGAGTTCAGTTCCCCATAGACATCTGCTTAAATTCAGGTTGGAATTTGAGATAGGCAGTGTGTGACCGGAGGGACTAAACATTCATGACTCCCCTTCACCCAACACTCCACTAGCTCTTTAAGTCTGAGCTGAGACAAGGTAGGGCTGACGAGAAACAAAATGTGAAATCTTTGTTATGTTGAGCCAATACGGCAAATGAACTTCCATTCATAAACAAGTCAGGAGACACTGTGTTGTAAAAGTACAGCTTTTGTAAGGTTAATGTTAATGAATTGCATGTATAATATTAAAAGGGCTTAGTGTTAAATGTGTAGTCTATGAGACGAATGTTAGATTAAGACAAGAACTACAATAGCTGTATAAATATATTATCACATTTAGTGCAAAACTCAACAGACATGATTATCCTCGTATAGCTTTGTGGTTTTTTTATATTTATGTCATGTTAGCACAGTTTGTTAATATCATTATCCTTATTCATCATGTCAGCATAATGGTGAACACATTTAACTAACAGTTGAAGAGTCCTGGCGTTCTGTTTCAGTTCAGACACTCTCTGTGTGGAGTCTGCATGTCCTTCCTTGTCTGTGTGGACTTCTCCTGGGTTTCCTCATTTGCCAAAGACATACTGGTTAGGTTTAGGACAAAGCTGAAATAGTCCTTTAATCATCTAATGCCCTGTGTAGGGCTGTTTGCCTCCTTGCACTCACAGCTGCTGACACATGCACCAGCTCCATCTAATACAGATACCATGAATTATATTAAGTAGGTTTGATAATGTTATGCTATTGTCTTTACTGTTCAGAGTGCTGTAGTGGTTGGTACCAAATTTTAGCTCGAGCCATCTTAATGTGGAGTTTCCATGTTCTTTTCTGTCTGAGTTTGTTCTTCTCCAGATACTCTGGTTGTTCTCTCACATCCCTAAAACGTGTGTCTAACTCTGGGTCAGTGTGAGTGTGTTTGAGCAGACCCAGTGAAGGAATGTTAGCCCATCCAAGATTGATTCCTGCCTTATGATCACTTTTGTCAGGTCTGAGAATCTCATGCTATATTACTGAGGTCAGCATGAAACTGCTTTTTCTGCTTGGCAGGCCTCTAAGGAATACTTAAACCAAAAACAATTTTATAATGTTCCTTACTTCAAGTAGTTTGTAGTAATGACCAACAAAAATTTTAATCTCACATTTTAATGCAGAACAGAGAAAATAAATTTTCTGATATAATAGACATCTATGGTGACCATCGTTTGACAACAGTAAACATTATTAATAAAATATATAAAAAAGCCTCACATTACTCATGACACATAATCCACACGTCAAGTCATCCATTCATATGCTTTCAATGTTCCAGACAGACGTACTGTATTTGTGCTACGATATTATTAAACAAACAACTCCAAACTGAACATGCTCAAATGCCACCAAGTATTGGAATTGAAAACCCGTCTCCCCCATTCATTGGTCTAGCCCAGTAACAGCTTATTCATTGGCAAACATTATGCTTCACGTGATATTAACAAAAACATGCAAAACTAAAGACTAAAAGGTAAAGAAAAGCAAGTGAAATCACTATTAGATAGAGAATATGCCTCCTACTTTGCATATGTGAGATTCTTCAACAAAGAGAAGGTCATTTCACCCATACAGTTTCATAACCTGATGCTAAATAAGTTGGAGATACTCTACTTATGGTTCATCGCTAAGAATATAAATGTAACTATGGGAGGCAGGTCTACAATACCAGTTCTCGTTCATGTCTAACCACGTTTCATTTTCATTTACAAAAGCGTTTTCACAAAGTGTTTTTTTCTAACAACATTCTAGTAAAAGTACATGTGTTTAGGACATTCTCACCATAGGACTGGATGACTTGATATGTGGATATTATGATGTGAGCAACATGAGATTTTTTCATGAACGTCTTGTATTGTTTGGTGTTGTCCAGCTCTGATTCCCATTGAAAAATATTATATCAGAAATATGAGATTAAAATTTTACCATGGCTATCACTACACACTACATGGAGCAAGGAATATAAAAATAATATGTTTTTTGTGTGTTTTATTCCTTTAGGCACAAATAAACATCTATTTTGCTACGCTAGCCTGGTCCTTTTAGGATTGAGTGTGAGGATTGGCTGTCACCCTGTTCAAAGTAATGCTGCTTGCACAGACTTTGGCTCCTGAAACTGAATTAAGCGAGAGATGGATGGAAGTTAATATTTAATTAATCATATTTTTCCTAGATGGACTGTAGTGTAATGCACAAATTTAAATGAGTCTGAATAAATATATCAATTTTTTTTCTCTTGTTAAACTTCTGCAAACACACTCATCTTTTAATGTCTTCCAAAATGTACTCATAAATGAATTAATATAAAAAGAGATTGCACTGATCCTTTTCATTACAGTCTTATCATGATCCCACCCCAGTCTCCCACCTCCATGTCCCTAATAACTCAATATGTAAAATTATGCATTAACTTCAACAAATTACTATCTCTAAACTGACTACATTTCTAAAAGCCAAAAGTGTCCAGCATTATAATAAAGTCTTCAGATGTGAAACCTTGGCTTTCATTGCATTTCATTTAACCGTGCACGTATTGTAGTGTGCATAGTGGCGAGGTGAGATGCTGCTCTAACAATTGCATTTTTAACTAGGAAAAAAACCAGTACTCCATGATTGTAATTTAACTTTGTCAGCTTATATTAATGGCAGACACTACACAAGAAAATATAATATGCATATGCAGCATGGTGAGCAATTTCAATGTTGAGGCAGCTTCAAGCAAAGGTAACTTTCTTTTACACCTTTCAAAGTCATGAGCAACTTAAAATGAAAGACAATCATCTTAATATGAGGTAAGTTCCTATGAAGTAATAATGATTTGCAGCAATGCTTTACTAAGCCTGCTGTCATTCAAAACAAAAACTCAAGGATGTGGGGGAATTTCTTATATCAAAGACAGCAAATCCTATTTTAAAACCTTTGAGGGAATTGTCAGATGCACGCCAATCCATCTCTACAGCTCAATGATGCACCCTGACACTGAACAAACTGTAGGACTGCAGTATTGAGTGCCACCCCGTTAAATGTGACTAGCACTGCGGGGCACAGCCCTGGATGAGTTGTAAGACATGACAATATGAGATAAAAAATATTTTGTTTATTAAGACCAACATCCAAATGCAGACCTAAATAAAGTTCTCAAAAGAATACTTCCCTGTGATAAGTGGTCTGTGGCGTCTTGCAAGTTTTAAATAAATAATCATGCTCGAACTTGCAGGCTCAGAATGGGCGCAGGTATGTGCAAGACAGTGCCACTCTGGGATTGATTGCAGTAGCTTGGCTGATCACACACTCAAAAGCAAATGGATTGGTCAGGTACTGCGTTCAAGCATCAAAGTGGAAGCAGGCGGATGGGAATGAGAGCCCTGGGAATGGATCCTTGGATGCTCATTCTGGATGACTACCCCACAGATGGCAGTGGGAGCTGGAGGGGCTTGCACATGGAGATGCCCTGTAGAGATTGGTGGAGGGGACATGAATAAGAATTGACTGCACATGCTGGTTGACATCGCCTCATGCTGCGAGATCCAAAGAGGATAAGCTGGGGAGACATCGGATTTTACAGGGATGCACCAGGGCTCATGAGTTTTAAAGGACTTCTTCCTGCTGGATGTTAACCTCATTTGTAATGGAAGATTTATTAAATGACTTTAACTCTCCACCATCACTTTGATTTTATTGGATTATTTCTTTCTTTATTGGGAACAATGTTATGCACTGCACTTTAGACACTGTTTTTTGATTGGTTTTCAATAAAAGCATTGTCACTTTTCCACCTACCCCTTGGCTGAATATTTGTGTCCTCATTTGTCCGGCTCATCTTGGTACACGACTATCGAAGGTGCCGGGATGGAAAATCTCCCAAAAGCAACCAGGGAGTATGAAGCTGACCTGGACCATCACATTCCCCAAAAATTACATTTTCTTTAACATGTTACTTACCCCATATAATTTTTAGTGATGGCAGAGAAAAATGTATAATCTTATGTTTTCATTAGGTATAGAGAGTAAACAAAGACACATTCTGATACAATAAATATCTATGCTGACCAGTATTGGACAATAGCAAACAATATGAAAACTTTCATGAAAAAAATTCATGTTACTCATGCCACATAATCCACATGTGAAGTCATTCATTTGTATACTTGCAACGTCCAAAACACATATACTGTATGTTGTTCCTAACATATTGTTAAATAAGTCACTTCTGGAAAATTCTCTTTTCAATTAAAATGGAACACTCTCAGGCATTGAGATCAACATAATAATAATAATATATTTTATTTATATAGTTATATAACATCTTCCCATATGCTATGTATATCAAGGTGACTCTTCTTTTGGAAGATTCATATTCTCCCCAAGTTAGATTAGATTAGATAACATTTTTTAATCCCAGGGTGAAATTCAATATTCAAAATGAAAATGTGAAAGTGTTAGACAACTTAAATTTGATAACCTCTGATGGAAGAACTTATAAAGATGCATAGATACCAATAATAGCAAACTGACAAAGGCTCATGAAATAGTATATTCTCATGGAAAAAGTCAACACCTTCCTTTGAATACCACGGCAAACAAGAACTGAGGCTTTCCTTCTGCTGAAGAGTCAGCAATTAAATGAAAAAGTAAAAACCTATTCTTAATATTTTTTTTTTTTGCTTTTTGTTACTTAAACAAGAGTGTGGAAGACAACCTGTAATAAAATTAATCCTGTGTGATGGACACACAGAGGTAACAAGGTGCTAATTGATCTAGCTGAATGAAAGACTTTCTTGATCATAAACCCACGACTGATAACTATAAGCTAGCAAGACGGGATCACTACATCATACAGCAGTACCTAGAGATGAAAGATTTATCAAGCTGCAACAAAAAGTGTTTTAAGTGTGGAGTTCTTTCCCCATTGACCTCCTTGGTATTTACTGTAATAGTAGTAGTGGTAGTGGTAGTGTCACGAGTACAAAGTTCGATCAAATTCTTATGTGCTCATCCAACTAGCATGCAAAATATCTTCACTTTTCATGCTACATTTGAGCAATGTCTGGCTAGCAAGCCTCTTTCATATTAGGAAGTCAGCACTGTAGATTAGGTCATTAGAACATGAAAATAATTTTGACAAGAATAGGGCATTCAGCCCATCAAGCTCCAAAATAATATCAAGTCGTGATCTGTGCCCACATTTATCAGGCATCTCGGATTACTCCTAGAAAAAGTGTGACTAGAAAAAGAATTTGTTCTACCCCAGAGTAGGACATGAGCAGTAGTTATGAAGCATCCTACACCCGCTTCCAGCGAGCAAGAGTTAATATTTCAGAATGAATGATATCTCAATTTTATGGCATCCCCAGACACAAATTGACACACATGAAGGGGTTTTATACTTTAATTGGAAATAATGATGATGCTGTGTAGTTTTCTGATACTAAAGATAATGCTTTACCACAGACCTAATTATAATCAAATGAGTCAAAATAGTAGGAGAAAAAGAACAGTACCAAGGAAAATATAAGGAAGTATACTTCACTAAGCTGCATATAATTTTTGCCACTTTGCAAAAACAACAAAAATAATATACAGTAATCCCTCGCTATATCGCGTTTCGAGTTTCGCGGCTTCACTCAATTGCGGATTTTATATATAAGCATATCTAAATATATAACGTGGATTTTTCGCTGCTTCGCGGGTTTCTGCGGACAATGGGTCTTTTTACTTCCGGCACATGCTTCCTCAGTTGGTTTGCTCAGTTGATTTCATACAAGGGATGCTATTGGCGGATGGCTGAGAAGCTAATCAATCAGATCACGCAGTTAAGTTCCTGTGTGCTGATTGGCTCAGCGACGGAGTGCCAAATTCGATTCCGCTGCGTTAACCAGGAAGTCTTGTCTCGCTCATTCAGCATCAACGTGTTTCGCTGTGTAAAGAGTTAACTTTTGTGCTCTTTTGTGTTTATCTGTGTGCATAGTCAAGCCCTTCGTTATGGGTCCAAAACGATCTGCCCCTGCTACTGCTTCAGGGGCCATGCCCAAGTGTCATCGGAAGATGCTAACGATTGCTGAAAAGGTAAAATGTTTTGGATATGTAGAAGAAAGGGAAGCGCTACACTGCTGTAGGACGCCATTACGGCATCAATGAGTCCACGATTCTTTTTATTTAACAAGGAGGAAAAGAATATAAGATCTACGGCCGCAGTGTCCTTTTAACCAGGGTGCAAAACAAGTTGTAAGTAGACGTAATAAGGCGGTAGTCCGGATGGAATCTGCTTTAGGGATTTGGATTTAAGACTGCCGGAAGAAGAACAATGGTGGTGCTACACAGTCACCTGAAGAGGCTCCTTTAGAAGAGCTGTAACGCTCTCCTTTGTTGTGCAGTAAAATTAAACTCATCGTTATTGGACAAGTCGTCATGTCATTGTTGGTGAGTAACCATAATTAATTTTCTACGTACAGTACTTATTACATGTACGTACGTTTAGTGTCACTGTACACACATTTACTGTATACAATTTTTCCTGCATTGTATGTATTTATTGCTGGTGGCCTGTCTATTGTAATGACTGTAACATATGTGATATCGGAGACGCTCGATATCTTTAAAATAATATTTAGGTTTTACTGTATATAAACAGTGTGTTTACATACATAATTTCAATGAATCTTACCTAATATCTAAGAGAATACAAAGGGTTTATGCTGTATAACTGTGCAGGGAATATTTATAAACAGTGTGGGAGAGTTTATAAGGGCTTAAAATATATAAAAATAACCATACAAACATATGGTTTCTACTTCGCGGATTTTCACCTATCACGGGGGGTTCTGGAACACAACCCCCACGATCGAGGAGGGATTACTGTAGTGTGATAATACTTTAATATCTCTTGTATGCTTATCCACATGTGGGACCATGACCTTTATGTGCATGCCGTTAATCACACAACTCCAGGAAAATCATCAGTTTGCATGAATGCATCATGGCTTTAAAATTACCTCAAGTGGAGCGGTGGGGAAATCTATAAATCTGTGTATTGCCTCACAAATTATAAGGGTGTTCAAAGTATGTTGCAAAATTCGTGAAATTGCTGTTTGTGGCCTACCTAAATCATTGCTATTGCAAAGTTGCACCTTCCTGAAGGCGAAAAAAAATTACACTACCACCAACACTTTAATTTTGGTTGACAGCACATGACTTCTCCTCGTAGGTAGAGCAAGTACATGATATACAAGATTTATTACAATATTGCTCCATGTCTTTCCAATCAATATTTTTTTTACGTGTTCACTGTTACGCAGTGTCTGCAAATCTTTATCGTGCATTTTGCTCTCTGCCTGAAAGCCATCCTCTGGCAATTCCTAGCAAGTTAGGGCAGTTCACAAGTTGTCCTAAATCCTGGTGAACATATGAGTGGTACCCTAAGTTAGGAAAATTGACAAAATGCTATCACTACTACTCCAAAGAGATGCAGCAACTTTGCATCACTCTGAAGTTGTTGGGCCAGTTTGGACGTTTTGCTATATTGTGACACTTGATAAATATTGGCACAGTAAATATTGAAGGTCCCTAAAATCCTGCTATCTACAACATTATCCAACGTGCCTATGGTTCTTTCATAAAAGCAATGCACTTCTTGGAAGTGTACTGTAAAACCTTAATGAAGGGTCATTCCCAGTCTGTGATTAGTTTTAATTTTTATTACCTTGGATGTCCCAAGGCTGATACTGTCATTTCTCATGTTTGAACCATTTTTACTGTCCTTATCCTTGGAAGCTACTTCTCAAACTATTTCTTGAAATCCAAGATGTTCACAGGCCAACCGATAGCACTGTGGTAAGCAATGTTACTGTCTGCTACTAACTATTGATTAGATCAGTAAAAAGTAGTCCTTAAATAGCCATCTAGAGAAGACTGGCATTCTGTCTGAGATGCAGGATCCCCTACAGCAAGATGGCTACCAGCATAAACAATGCAAACAACTACTGAAGTAAAAGTACTCGATATAGTTAAAGTGAAACATTTCTAGAAATAAGCATTCATACAATGTCTGACACAGCACAGACATTCAGAGTAAATCCTTCTCCTTCTTGACTGTTTCATTTAGGCAGATGACCTGCTGCTTTGAGACTAGACTTTGAGATTTTGATGTCATCAGTGTTTGAGTACAGGTCTTTATAAGTGAGACAGCCAAGTGTGTATCCCTGCATTTTTTGTCTACCCCGGAGAGAGCAATCAAAGACTGAATGATGAGGGATTTCTCAAAATACCCTGAGGTTACTGAAGCAAAACAAGCTGCTTGCAGGAATTCATTAAAATATATCTTTAAAGCATACTGAGTCACCCATAGACCACACATACCAGTGCCAGTGGCTACAGGGATTATATGAATCAGCAGGGCTGACATGTCCGATGCTTGGCAAACTTAAGCCCGATGACTGCTGCTTGTTTGCATCCCATCCAAGATATATCTGACATGTCGTGTTCTTTGAGTAACATCCACATGGCACCAAACGAATACAAAAGCTAAGTTAGGTGGTTAGAAGAGGCTGAAACAAATTTTGCCCCAGGAGATTTTGGCTTCAATGGACACAACTGATCTGCTAATTCTGACTGCTGGTAATGAATCTGATTCTCTGATATGGAGCTCATTAAACTGGTTCCATTTTCGTATTGTAAGGTGTAACATTTCAAAATTAAATTATTGCCATTGTGGTATGTGGTTTATTACGTTAATGAGATTAGCATGAAAAAAAAACAACAACAAAAAAAATTGTAACCTTGCTTTCTTTTAACCTGTATTCTTTTTGCTTGTCATTTTTTCATTTTAAGAAACTAATTTGTGTAAAAACGAATATAAATATGCAGCATTTACATATTTAAAACAGATATTGCATACTTTTTTATTGAACACTGACATTCTTTTTTTGAAATTTTTAATTACATTATTTCAGCAATTGTGTCTAGAATGTTAATCTTACAAGTTAAAATGTGCTTTAATGTGCAATAATTTTGATTCTTTGGCACTACATGAGTGCTGCTCACTCATATGCTATGTCTGTCTAAAAGTACTGCATAGTAAAATTCATTCATACTTCATGATTGTTTTTAATGTTGTAAATGTGTTATGTATTTATTTCAATTGTTCAGTGTCCCACTTGTGCCTAATTCCCTATTGTGTTGTGATGTATCTCACAAATGGCCAAGGAGCTGTGACTCCTTCAAAAACACTAAGGGAAGCAGCCTGCCCAGAGGAGGTGCACTAAACAGTAGCCTAGCTTTGACCCAAGTGGCTGGCTTTAGGTCATGCCAGGCAAAACAGAGATTCTCTCTTAAAGTTCAAAATTATATTCTGTACACACACACAGAAAATGCCTCACAAAAGAGGGGATCACCATCAACCCCTGGCTCATATATACCAGGCCACAAGAAACCTTTATCAAGAAGGATTAATTGAATCAAAAGGAAAAAAAATGCAACAAAGGGCTCAAAAGGGTAAAACATAATCAAAAAAGCACAACTGCCTGAAAGGCAATCCATGGTAAACAATATTTCAAAAAGCATAATCTGGAAGATAATCTGAAATCCACAGCAAAAAAGGATGTAAGCCAATAATCAGAATAAAAAAAACAGCAGAAAACGACCTCCAAACATAAACACAGGTGTGCATTCAAATGAACTTCACCGGATTTTAATTCTTGGCCTGCTTTATTAATACTGGGAGCAGTCCCTTAATGGTAAGAGATGGGTGGTCCCAACTCATAGGGACCCTTCCACAAAATAGAAAAAACTTCATCGAAGAGGCAAAGAAAATAAATAAAAATGAAATTGAATAAAATAAACAGAAAATAAATAATTAGAGAAATGATAATGAATAGAAAAATATTATCATAATCAGTACAAAACAATGAACAATAAAGAAAAATAATCAAAGGAGACTGAAATGTAAACATAAGACAAGAACAGATTAATAAATTGCTACTGGAAAATGCAGGTATAGAAACTGAGTACACAAAATATTGTAACTAATCTCATATATTCTCCAAAATGAAATATTATTCATATTTATATGACATAAATGCATCTTATTTTCAGTCAAGCTCAAAAATATTTTTCTACCTAGATGTGTGATATAATTTGTCCAATTCACTACAATTGCTTTAACAGAATATCATGTTTTAGGAATTCACTACAATTGCTTTAACAGAATATCATGTTTTAGGAATAAGGGAACATTAGAATCATCACGCTCTTTGCAAGCGTGGATGAGGGCGAAGCTGGGACCAAAGCACCAACAAAAAGATTTATCACCTACAACAGCCATCACACATACATACTGTTCATATTGAACAAATATTTTTATTACCATCTATTTTCCCAACTGCCACCACACACGTTTCAACAGATACTTGCAAATTTATTGTTTATCTAACTCTGTGATGATAGGATAGCTTTTCAAAATGCTCAGCAATAACCCAGACAATAGCCTTTTGATGGTGGCAATGGAGTAAAGCACCAAAGCCATGTTTTACCTTCAAAAAACAATCATCAAAAATAACTACAGGTTAATACAGCCAAGAATGAAAATATTGAAAAGGTTATAAAATAAGAAACCTAAATTTACTTTGGGCTGTCCACTTCAGCTAACTCACTCCACAACTCACGCCAGAAATAAAGTGAAATAAACAAAACAAAACAGAATGAAAGACATCCATAATCTATTTTAAAAGAAAATATCATTTTGACAGAAATATACTAATTGCCTAGCCAGAGGATATGTTGTGAATTCTGATTGCAGCAGCTCCAGGAACAAAGACCTCCAGTGGTGCTCCCTCCATCACCCTTGAATGAGCCTTAAGCTGCTCTGTAGACTGAGTGTCAGTTAAAAATTAAGACATTTTTCACAATAGCCAACAACTTAGTCAATATCCTTCTCTCTTCTGCTGCCTCCAGAGAATCTGGGCTTGGGCCAAGAAAAGAACAAGCCTTCATCATAAACCTGTTGGCACCTCCAGTTCTCCCATTGCTGCCATTGCATACTCCTACATAAAACAGGACTCTGTTAGTCTCAGTCTGACATAGCATTTGCAGAAATTCATCAAAGAAGCAAAGCCACCTCAACTGACTGCACTTTTTGCATATGGCTTATATAATGTATTTACAATCCAGATTCCTGTCCAGATACAATCCTCTGTGCTTGTATATACAGAACCCTTAACTCCGTCTGTGATTTTAGTGAGCAGACTTATGTGGATAACCGGAATAAAAAAATCGAAGGACCCATTGGATCGAGGGAGGTATTTCTGCGGCATAAGTATTCCCCTTGAAGTTGCATGATTGTTTATCCAATATATAAATTTGAAGAGTTTCCCCCTTTGCTTTTCACACTATGATTAGGGGCTAAGTCAAAAAGGATATAAATAGATAATAATATTATTCTAGTACATTCTTGAAAATAAATCAGGGGTTTGGCATATCAACAGACCATTGGCTAAAACCTCAGATGAAATTCTCCCTGAATTCCTGAATCATGGTGGTAGGGTCTGCCGGGGTATTGCACAGTCACCCCGTGTTTGTCAGTTAATTGAATGCTATGAGCATGCTACACCTCTCACTCTCTACAGACATACCCAACGTTACCGGCAGCAGGCAAGATCTTCGATTACTGAAAATGTGTCAGCAATACTTCTCAGTTAACAAAAAACATTTAGTCTTTCATGTGCTCTGAAGTAGATAACATCTATTCTCTTCTTCTATCCCCAACCTGAAACTTTAAACATTCAAAGGTATAAACACTGGGTGCTGTACCAAAAGATAAAACAATCTACATTACTAAACATCTACTTTATTTATAGGTTTCTGTTAGTGGATTGCATGAAGCACACTCTTTTCTTCTTGGCTGTGCAATTGATTGCAATTGCAATCAAAACTGGAATATCTTGCCATGCAGACATTGAAGCCTTGAATCAGAAATGCTAGCTCTGCATTACCACTCTGGCTATGTTAAAACGTCTGTACCAAACTTACTAAATTTTCATCTGATTAAAATTAAATGTATGCCAATACCTTTTGCTCAGTTAGTGTCCCTTGATTTCAAGCTATGTACTTTCTTCACCTCTCCCTCCACACACATGCCCAATGGTACCAGCAGAAGCAAGTTGGTTCTTGCCTTACAATCAGTGCTGCTATAGTTATCATTGGCTTCCCTGGAACCCTAAACTATGTGGATTAAATTTATCCCTCAGCACAGGCAGAATTAAATATATACCTGTGACTTTTGGTCAGCTCTTGGCAGTTGATTGCCTGTATGCACATCCTTAATCTATCACTCACCAGCCGTCTCATGACATTAGGAATACGTCTGTGCACACCGATACTGACAATATCTTTTTCCTATTAATGCAATATTTTTGAGAAATATTGCAATACTTTTGCAAAATAACACAATAATTACTGCAAAATAACACAATACGTTTGCAAAATAATGCAATTTCTTTGGAAAATAAAACAATACAGTGGAACCTTGGATTGCGAGTAACTCTGTGTTTTGCAAGACGAGCTAAAATTTTTAATACATTTTGACTTGATAAACGAGCGTGGTCTTGCAATACGGGTAGTACCTATACGCTTTGTCTGTCGAGTGTCACGTGATCACAACTGAGCTGAAGGTTCTTCTCTCTCTCTCTCGATGCGGGGTTGTGGGTAATCGTCTCCCATTCTCGGGCTCAGTCAGCTTTGCCTCACTTATATAGTCAACATCCTTACAAGCATATACTGTTTACTATAGCATTGTAACCACGTGTGTGTGTTGTAACGTGTGAGTCTCGATCTTGCACCCTAAAACACGAAGTTGAGTCTCAGTACTTAAACAACATCAGCTTTATTCAGCTTGAAACAGGAACAGCACGGTTATTTATTGTAGCAGGATCTGCCACTCTCCTATACACAGACACAGCAGTAAGGCAAGGTCGGGATTAGGTAAGTGGCCAAATAATACTGCGTCCTGCATTTATAATTTTCCTTTTATCACCCATCAACAGCAGGCACTTACAGCATGTCCGTGATCTTTTCGGATTCACTTTTACAGTGAACTGCTACAGCGCTGGCAGCCTGCGGTTGCTTCAGGACGCTCTTCCACGAGTCGTCCTGTTGGGTGGAATCCCAAAAGAGTTTAGAAACTCACTCACACCAGCCATGATTCTTTTCAAAGGTAAAGTGCAGGTTAATTTGTTTTACTTTATATTTGTATTAATCATTTTTATATGAATACTTTTGGGTTTTGGAACGAATCATCTGAGTTTTCATTATTTCTTATGGGGAAATTTGCTTTGATATACGAGTGCTTTGGATTACAAGCACGTTTCCGGAACAAATTATGCTCTCAATTCAAGGTTCTACTGTACTATTGTGAAATAATGCAGTAATTTGTTTATGGCGAGAATAACCTTCTGTAAAAAAGTTCAACCCCTCACCACTGACAAATGTTATTTAAGAGATTTCTGTAGATATTTAAAGTCTTATCCTTAACAGAAATCATTACCACATTTGAAATATACTTTGAGTTATGACAAAGGAGTTTTACAATTTTTTTAGGTAAGGATAACAGAAGTTTCGATAAATTAATTGTACTCACTAATCATGGCATCAGAGAGTAGCGATGTGTTGTGTGTTGATTAGCATGTGAATGTAAGAATTTCACTGCACTCTGTACACGTGACAATAACGACTCTATAAACCTGCTCCTCACAGCTGCCACTTTTACATGCTTCTATTGCAGAATTGTCTGAAAACTTTTGCATGTGACACGTATAACAAAAGATAACTTTGCCATATCATGCAATAGCATTTCGTATCTTACTTTCTAAGATGGACTCAGATATTTTTCATCTAAAGGCTATTAGTTGGTGAAGCAGTAAGGAAGAAGAACACATTTACTATCAGAAAATCTACAGGATAGGGCACCTCTTTTAATTATATCAGCCCGCTTACAATTCAGTTTATAAACATTGAGTTTACGGAACTATTTATTTCTAAGGAACAGTTGGGTAAATCTATCTGTGTGACTTTAAAGCCTTTAATTTATTGCATAAATCACATTTACATGCTGAGTAGCAGGCATATTGCAAATGATATGTAATGACTTCTGCATGCTCCCTTACAGAAGCACTATATTGTAGTAACTACAATGAATGAGCTGTCAGTTCATCGGAACAGAGAAAAAAAAAAACCTGCAACAAATAGCATAAAGAGAAATTTTACAGTATGATAAGCCTGGTATTAGAGCAGCACAAATGTACGGTGTTAGAGAGGATGAAATATGACCTCTGACTGAAGCAGCTAATTGTGTTTGGTTCTTTTGTTTTCTTAATTATGCAGAGATATTTAGTCAGATAAATGCAAAGAAGAACATTTTTCAGTGCCAGAGGACTGCAGAATAGGCCAGCTGCCAGCTTTAGAATAAGCATTATGTCATTCATGAGCTAACCTCAGACACATAATAAACAAAGATGTTACTGTAAGTACCTAAAAAGCCACTTTAAAGTTCTCAAGTCAAATGTTTGGTAATTGGTTAAATTACGCTGACAGGAATTTAAAGTAATAAAGTTGTTATTAAATACGTAATTAATATAGAAAATTTCAAGCAATTGGGAAGTCATGCAGATTGAGAAATACCTGAATAATTTCGTTAACATATGATAAAAGTTAATTCATCCATCCTTCTGATTTTTTAACCCATTTTTCCAGTTCAGAAGGATGGCAGTACTGTATGCAATGTTGGAACCAGCCTTGGATATTGCAATATACACTTACGTGTAATCTACAGAGTTATGCTTCAAATTATGTTGGCACTTTTGCTCTTTTTCTCAAAATAATTTAAAGTTTAAAGGGTAAGTTCAGTATTTTTCAAGTTGAAATTGTTTTTTCACAATCATGCCATATATTAATTTGCCACATGGAATTTTAAAATGCCTAACCTGCTCCTGCCTTTTATATTGGAGGTAAAGGGTACCAGTGTCCCAATGTCAAGAAAAAAAAAAAAAAACATATCAAATGCATAACGCTTGGAAGAAGCAAAGATTTTGATTTAAGAAAATGTGCCTTCCATGTTTCCAATGCATGGTTATGATCACTGAAGTAAACTTAAAATAATTAAATTTTATCACAGATTCATGGCACTATTTTCTTGAAGTAAGGATGTGCTTCTTGCTTGTTTGCTTACATCAACATTAACACTAGAATTCCTGAAGCCTACAAAAATAACTTGTAATTTCTGCCCACCTTAAATCCCTTCACACCTCTACCATCAGCGTCTTTTGTTTTGTAAATGTGTCGATCAGCACAAGCAGCAAGCTTGCTGCATCCCCAAACTTGATGGAACTCAGCTCGGCAAAAAGTTCTCCCAGCTCAAGCCAAGGCTCCTCATCTGCATGTGACATGCCTGGAGTTGCATAGGGTAAATAATATAGTATATCCTTATTTGGATTACATGCATTTCATGTGTGTTCTGTGTCTACAATGATCTATGTAAATTGTAGGATGAAGTGCAAGGCAGGAATCGTTGAACACATAACTAAAAAAGAAACATTTTGCATATTTTAGTAATAATTGACAAAGTGTACACATGAAGTGTATAATGTGTGAAGACTGAAGTCCAAATATCAAATAAACACTTTCACAAAAGGTACAAGTATAGCAAACCAAGTGTGCTTTCATTCGAAATATAACCTTAGAAAAAGAAATCAGTTTAGGGTACAACACTGACAGAGAAATTGGTTGGAGTTTGAGGCCCCGACTCAGTTGGTCTTCTGTTGGCTAACTCACTTCACATTTCATTTCTGTTTAGGTGCGATTTTTAGGAAAGAAATGAAGCAATTCAGAGGTACGATGAAGAAATTCCTGGGAACAAATCTTAAAAAAACAAGCCAATTAAAATTAATTCAAAAGAAGTTAATTAGCAGCAAAAACAGGTCACTAATTAAGAAAAGGGTTAGAATGAAAACCTGCAGCCACTACGGCCCTCCAGGACTGGAGTTTGAGATCCCTGCTGTACACAGTATTTTACATACTGCAAGACAAAAACCTTGCAACTCCATTGACCAATGAGGAAAGGCCGCCTACCAATGAAAATTTCAGATTACGATAACGTAATTTAAATGCTGCAACTTCGTGCTTTAAATGGCAGGTGTTGTTGATTCGTGAAAAAAACAATATTGTGTATGTGAAGCTCAGGAAAAATGAAATCTAGAGATCGTTAATTATAGGGGTGACATCATTTTCTCAATTTGCCTAAAAACTTGAACGATGTGACATACTAGGTTTTATAGTTGGTGAGGAGTATCAAGATGACACTCCGACCACCTCCAGAGCCATTTTTACTTGCCAATACCTCTGATGAGGTTTCTTTCATTGAAAAAATGACTTGTGCAGTTCTTGCTTGCGTGGCAATAACAGATCGTCAAAAGCAATAAAAGGGTTGTAGCCTTAAAGAAAAATCACCATAAAATCAAAGATATAAAGAGACCTCAAACCAATTTTATCTTTCTGACTTAGCAGAATGTATTATTTTCTGCCCCCCGTGGAGAATATTCCACTTAGAAATAATACAAGACATAAAAATAACAAGCAGTTTATTTACAAAGGTAATTAACCAGTCACTAACCATGAAAATGTGTTCCCTTAGCTTAGGATTTTATCTTTGAGTCAATAGAGTATAAAGAAAGTATAAAGAGTATAAAGAAAAGCTACACCTAAAAATGTGAAATAAGTTAAAGTATACCCTTGAACTGCATAGAACAGTACAGGCACACATTCATCTGGAAAACAAGATCCACAGTGTTAACACTAGATTTGCACTTATATACAGTATGTAAATCAACCCAAAAAGCTCCATGTAAGCCTTCAGCCCAGTGACACCTGGAAATCAGAAATAAGCTCACAAAAGCGTCAACCTTTGCATGACAATTTTTGGGATTATCAGAAGGCAGGGAAGAAAAGGTTACTTCTCTATGTAAACAAAACCTTGTGTTTTGAATTTAAAGCATGAATGAAATAAATGAGTGTGGGTATGTTACACCGCAAAGGACTGCCACCTCCAGGGTTGGTTTTTCTTTTATGCTCATTGCTGCTGGGATGGACTCTGGTCTTCCTACACCCTACAAACTGCACTGAGTAGGTTTACAAAACATAAGGATATTAATGGTGAATGCTAGCACAGCAGCATGGTTTTAATTGTGATTAATTAACATGGAACTTTGAATAGCATTTGAGAACCGAATAGTGTCTCTCTGCACCTGCCCTGTTTCTAAAGTACAGGTAAATGTGCCCTTTAACTATTTATAAAGTGTTACATCCTGTGAACTGCATGAAAAACCATTAACCCTGTGATGTGTTCCTTCATAAGTCCTACCATTTTTAGTTTATCTGCTACAAAAAGACACAATTTTATGTGCTGCCAAGAGTGGAATAAGGCAAGCCACAAGGGCAAGGACGAACCACTCAGAAGATACAAGGGTCAAAACCAGAAAATCAATCTTATCTTACAACAAAACCAAGCGATAACCAAAAACCAACGTCAGAAGAACACAGTAACTAAATTGAAAGCCAAACCTCAAAAATGTAAAACATTTTAAAAAGGTTAGTGAAACAAAGGCTTGAATGATGACTGCTGAATGCTGCTGGCTTAAATATCACCACGCTGATGATGTCATTGGATGTCATCAGTCGGCAACCATGAAACACATCGATGAAATGAGAAACAAAATGAAATGGTGTTGCAGTGACTTTTGCAGTGATTTCCAAGACAAATAATTTAATTGAACAAACTTAAATATTCACATCATTCCTTCTCAAGTTTATGGTGGCAAGATCCTGCTGTCATCAACAGCTCCTCCTGGTGAATTCTCAGACATTCCATGGCCCTCTCTACCCTGATTATTCCAGTATTCCAGTAGAGGGAGCATCCTAAGTAATGTGAAAATGATACAACTTAAAGAAAAAGGTTTGGGGCAGCCACCCATATACTTGGCTGCCAAAAGACAAAGTTTGTAGTACAGTTGTGTACAGAATCGAACTCATTACAGAGGGAGATTATCGGGGTTTTTAGGCAGGTCAGCGGAAGTGATGTCATTTGGGCTGGAGCCAGAAGTGACATCATTGGGCCCAGAACTAGAAGTGATGTCAGTGGGGCCGGAACCAGAAGTGACATCATTGGGGCCGGAACCAGAAGTGATATCTTCGTGGCTGGAACTGGAAGTGACGTCTTAATGACTGGAACCAGAAATTACATCTTTGTGGTGGGACCAGGAAGTGACGTCTTCGGACTCAGGCAGAATTTCCCGTATTTGATCTGCAGGAATATCAGAGGTAAGATTAGCGCACCCCGCCGCCCTGTGGTTTGCCGTGGAATTACCTTTGATTGGTCTTTCTCCCATGCGCACGTGTGTGACAGTACTTTCTCAAACATCCTCAGTTGGCTCCTCTTGATCTGGAGAATTGGCAGTTGTACTCTGAGGTCCTCCCATAGTTACACATCTTTCACAAAATTTCATTTTGGTCACTTGTACCTACAAGCTCATTCTATTCAGGTCCTACCGGAGCTTAACAAAAACCTCATCTGATGATTTAGCACACACACCAAGTCACTACATATTTGCAAATGCATCTTTGGAAAGCACAAACAACTAAATTCTGACTAATAAAATTTCAAACAACTTCCATTTTTTGGCTTTCATAATTGTAGAAATTATTTTAGAGTAACTCTGTTTAGTCCATCTAAGTGTCCCTGCTTGCTCAGCCCATAAAGATTCAGTTCATTCAGTCTTTAAGTAATCAGAATAATCGGGTGAAAACATCAGTGATTACATTTTAATCCTCAAGTAATATAAGCACGCCATGTTTAAGCATATCACATTAGATATGTAGATGGTTTTCAACATTATGAAACCTATAGTAATTTATTCCAACAGGTCTATCATGGCTGAAAAAGTGATCACACACTTAATGTTGCCTGAAAATGGTCATTTTTAAAATGAATTAAAAAGTAACAGAAGAATGACATTTTATTGCCACTTTAGGTTACAGTTAAATGGTGCTCACTGAAAGTGTGTACTGCAATACAAAAAAAAAAAAGTCTCTGGTAGAAAAAAATAATGGAAAGCATTTATATCTTCCTGGCGCTTTCCTCTAAGCATGCCCTTAGGCTTGCTGCCTTAGGGAGATTAGGCCTTGATGTACTAAAAAAGAATTTTATTGCTTACAATTCATTACTGGAACACTGAAATTGATTAAGGCAATCCCAGCTTTCTGTAGGAGTTGTGTAACATGTCTGGCATAACATAAAAAAGTCAGGGTTAATCTAGATTTTGGAAGCTTCAAACTTTGTTTAAACTTCACTCTGTTTAGACAAAGTAGTTCAGCTCTAGTTACTGAATGCAATACATGTACACAATTTTCAATGAAACACTGAGCTAACAATGTCTTTTTTTAATCAAACTTTTCACAGAGAAACACAATAAAGTGTAGAAAAGCAGCAGGAAAATATTAAGCCACCTGGAAGAGACATCCATCCATCCATCCATTATCTAACCCGCTATATCCTAACTACAGGGTCACGGGGGTCTGCTGGAACCAATCCTAGCCAACACAGGGCACAAGGCAGGAGACAAACCCCGGGCAGGGTGTCAGCCCACCGCAGGGCACACACACACCCACCCACACGCCAAGCACACACTAGGGACAATTTAGAATTGCCAATCCACCTAACCTGCATGTCTTTGTACTGTGGGAGGAAACTGGAGCACCCGGAGGAAGCCCACGCAGACACGGGGAGAACATGCAAACTCCACGCAGGGTCTCCTAACTGCGAGGCAGCAGCACTACCCACTGTGCCACCGTCTGTCATATTGCAAAAAGATATATGCGGGGCTGAGTGGACTGGCGGCACAAATAAGGATGGAAAGATTCTGTCATCACATTAGACGGATCAACACAGACTCTGCTGTAGAATGCCTACGGGAGTGGGTGGCCATTTGCCGAGGGTCTCCAGGACTATAACTGCGTCTGACTTTATCTTGTGACCTAGTCTTTTATACACTTACTGACCGTGGACCCCCTGAGATTTTTATTCTCCAATGATGCTGCTGACTGGAGTTTTTGTTTTCCCCCTCACTGCTGTTAACTGGTCATAATTCGATAGCAATGTTACTGGTAATGTTTAAACAAATGGGTATTTTTATATGTATACATTATGCAATCAGTAAATTAACGTTGTAATTGCGTTGTACCTGCAACCAGGTTACACCAATCTGAGCCTGCACTTAGTGAAGAGCGGTATACAAATATAAATGGAATTGAATTTCATTAAACTGAATATTTGAACCAACCTGAAAACCCACGTCATGTCTCAGGGTTACTGCAATGGTTCCTTCTGCATTACTCAGCTGCGTCCTCACCGTATTTCTAATTTTCTTGATGTTTCCAGTCTTTTTCAATGGTGTCAATGTAATTATTATTTTCTGTTTAATTTCTGTAATATATTTTACTATTATCTTTTGTAATTGGATGCTATATACAGTAAGTACAACAACAATGACTACAGTTATTATTATTACAGTATTTGATGGCAGGTAAGCACCGGTGGTTAATGCTACTGCCTCATGGATCCAGTGTCCAGGATTCAATGTCACTCTTTGCCGTTGTCCGTGTAGCATTTATACATTGCCTCTGTGTGTGGTGCACTGGTTAAGGCTTTCGTCTTCAAGTCATGAGGTGGTGGGTTCAAATCCCATTACTGACACTGTGTGACCATGAACACATAAGGTCACCTGCCTATGCTCAAACTGAAAAAAAAAACCCAAATGTAATCAATCGTACCTCCAATATTATAAGTCACCTTGGATAAAGGAGGCAGCCAAGTAAGTAAATCATAATAGGACTTGGGCAGGGATTTTCCTGCAGGTTCTCAGTTTTACATCACTCTGACATATGTGTATTAAGTTAACTGGCATTTATTAACTGGCTGTCTGTGAGGGACAGCAGGCATGTGTAAGCCTTGTGGTGTGGAGATCTTTATAGTGCATATTGTTCCTCATTCCCTTGCACTATCAGCATCCCCTGCTGCCTACTTGTCTGTTTTAAGAGAGCTATGGCCACTACGCAAGTGTCTGAAAATATATTAATTATTTGGCAAATAATCAAGATGATATTATTAGAAACATACAGGCCAGGGACTATGTTAGTTACTGTCTTGTGCTGGATGTTGCAATGATAATAAGAGTTTTATCTTATGAATCTAAGTTTTGACATATTTAGATTCATTTTACTTTATTTTCACATTAATTACTTATTTTTATCATTGTTATGATGATGTAATTTCAATTTCAGAGCCATTCGGGTAAGAAGCCAGAGTTGGTTGTCGAGGTGGAGTGCTGCCAACTAGATATAGTTCAGCTCTTGTCCACCAACTCACTTGGTTCTGGAACCAAACCTCTCAAAAGAGCTGAACTCTCCTTTACCCTGGAGTTTGTCCCAAGTAACAAGAGAGCTGCTTCTGTGTGAAAGGAAAGGAGAGCCCTGTGTTTTGCATGTGCTTAGGCACCAAATGGCAGTACCTGGACTTAGAGTGCCTGGGGGGCATACCAAAAAGGGTCCTAGTGACTTCACTGCCCATGTGGTTAATGATGGAGACATCTGGTGAGGCATGATTGGGATTGGGCCTGTCCCACATCAGAAATGATTGCGCCTTCATAATATTTAACTATGCGTAGTGCACATGTAATAAGCTAGGATATGTCCCTGTAGTGCAGCTAACCAATAAGAAGATTCTGATGTAGGCCTTATGTGTGGCCATGAAATAACAAGTGCTATCTTGAATTTCATGGGTAGAATGATGTGAAAAGTAAAAAATATGTGCCTGCAAAGCTAGTCTTTTTAGTCAGCTAAATGTTAAAAACTGTTCATTGTTTTCTGACACTGCATGAAACAATATGAAACAATGAGAGAGGTGGACAGGAATGAAAAATGGGTATAAAGGATCAGAAACATTACATTATATGATGTATTGTTTAATTGATTGAAAGTCATGCAGATATCAAATTCAACATGGACTGATGATAGATTAACTGAAATCGGTGCACAACTGCATATTTTTACCCTAAGCTTCTAATTATAGTCATTTTCTAAAGTTTCTCCTTCGAGAATACCTCATTCTTCAAAGTTTGGTGGCAGAAAAGCGTTCAGAGACTTGTATTCTAGAACAGTCAAACCATATTTTAAAGTACTTTATCTTGCATAAGTGCCTTTTCAGTTCATTCAAGATCTACCTGAAAAATGCATTTATTGTCCTCTGTTTCACATTAGAATAATTTTAATTTTGATTTTAATCTTCCTGTATTTCTGATAGTATAATTTGCATTCATCTTAATATCTCCCACTGCTGTTTTGCTTGCCTCAGGGACCCCATTAACAAGGTAACGGTAGCATCTCTAAGGAGTTTTCCGATTAAATTTTAAATAAATTAGCACATAATATAAAACTAATGCTTTTTACCTGGAAAACAGACAAAGGCATCAAGCTGAAGTCAATACTAAGTATCTAATTTCCAGTCCTTGTCTCTGAACATTATAATACATAGCCCACACAAGAGATCTGATTTAAAGGATGTTTCTTATCTTGTAAAAACATTTGTATGAAAGTGTCCTAGTAAATTAACACCATAAAATGCAATTCATTTTCTACAGTAAATATTTCCCTTATAATGTATTTGAATTCTGCAATAAAAAAAACAACCTGTCAATGTTTTCTTTTCCAGGAATATTAAGAGAGGTGACAGGGTAGCTACAGTATAGTCTGTGTCTGAATCATACTTTGTTTGTAGTTTCCACAGTTCAGTGTTTTTGTTGTGTTTTTTTTTTCAAGTAGTCATTTTCATTTTATATATGCGAGTTAATTGGCAACTCAAACTAACAATGTATGGGTGGGTGTTTTCTAGGGTGGGCTTTGTTCCTGTTCAAAGTTTTCTCCTGCCTTATGTCTGATGCTGCTAGCATAGGCTCTGGCTTCCTACTGAGCAGCAAAAAATGGTTACAGAAAATGCATAAGCAAAAGTTATGCTACTTTGTAGTACAGTATTTAATATTCAAATGTAACATGTAAATGATTGTAGAGTTGCCAATACGGTATGCAATATGAAATGAATTGTGGGAAAAACTGAATTTCTGCTGGTGTAGTTCATATTAACAATATAAAAAGACATATGGTTAAAAAGAGAAGCATAGCACTGAGCCTATGGATCTCATTTTCTTTCCTATTGAAGAGTGTAATGGATCCAGGTGTCAGCGAGCCTCAAACTCCCCAACACAATCACACAAAGAGTCCCGGGTTCAAATAAAGATGTGTTTATTACACACAATACCTTCAAAACGGTAACACAAGCTCAAGTACAAATAATCTTTCTCTCTCTCTCTCTCTCTCTCTCTCTCTCTCTCCACAATTCCTCACACCATCGCACTTTCCTCCTCCAGTTGAGTATTGGTAGTACTTCTGGTGCCAGGGCCACTGCCTGATGGAAACACTCCCGGGTCATACAGAAGTCCCATAAGTTGAGGAGAGCATCTCCCCCCGGTGACACTCATGGTCCTCAGCAGGGTTGTGTTTCCGGACTGCATCTCTCAGCATTCCCTGCTGGTTTCCAAATGGGCACCAATATGGAGGGCTGCTGCCATTTTCTGTCCTGGGGGAATAATGTATCCCCTGTTGCATATTTTATAACTGATGGGCTGTCTCTCCAATTCTTCTGGCCTTCTATTCTGGGTTTGGCTTCTTCTTCTATCCATAGCCAGGATGCCTATCTGCGTGCTCGGAGCTTCCTGTCCGGGCAAGGAACAATCCTCTATTCTGGTCGGGATGCCTATCCAATCCATATGGCATTTACAAGAGTCAAACCAGCAGTCATACCACCTCCACTTCAGTTGGGGTGATCCACCTAAAGATAACCATGTTTAGACCTGGTCCGTGCTTGGATAGGAGATCAACATGAAAGCTTAGATTGCCCCTGGAAGAGGCGTTGGTGAAGCCATCTCTGCTTTATGTGTATAAATCCCAAAGCCCCAGTGCACTAGTGGGACACTCTGCTGTAAAAACTGCCACTGTACTTTGGATGAGATGTAAAACCAAGGTCCTGACCCTCTGTGGTCATAAAAGATTTTTGGGCATTTTCTGATGGGTGTACCCCGATGTTGTAGATAAATTGCCCATCTGGTCATTCTGGCCCTCTAATTATCCCCTGTCTCCAATTTTCTAACTCTCTCTCTCACCCCTTCACCTCCTAATAGCTAGTGTATTAGTGCAATAATGGCTGCCATAGCATTGTCCAGGCGGATGCTGCACATTGGCAGTGGTTGAAATGGCTCCCTGCTATCTACACAAAGTCCTTTGTTTGCTAGAAAATGCACTATATGAATGTAGTTAACTAATATTAAACAAATAACTGTATTTTGTTCCAGATGTTTGCTACCCTTTGCGTTAAAAGTACTTCCTACATGCAGTTCCTCTTAATTTCTAATGCAATTCATGATTGCTATTTAATCGATAGATTAGATTAATCTGCTAGGTTAAGGTAATTCAGCAAATGAAGATAAACCTTAAATATTATTAGAGAGAGAATCCATGGTGCAAAGTTTAATAAGGAGAGGAAAATATCTATAATGCCAGGACATTTGTTAATGTTTTCAGTATTTCCCCATAGGCAAATCTTGACAGAAGGTAAAATTCCAAGAATTGTTTACCGTACTGATGCTAACTCAGATTTGCTATCAGTTTTTACTGTCTCTCAGATTAATCGGTGCCCCAACCGAACTATGATAGCGCAATGAGAGAAGTCGCAAAATCAACCAGAATGTTCAAGCAAATAATAGAAAAAACCCGATCTAGATCCGTTAAGTAATCCTCTCATTTAATGGCGGACAGACAGACAGACAGACATTGGATTTTATATATAGAGATATAATACCAGAACATTAGCAGGTTCCACTCAAGGCTCAAATATTTCCTTTTCAGTTGTACTGCAATGAATGATCTTGTATCCTACTCAGATACCTTGTAGGAGAGAAGTATTAGATTAGGATGTTTACCGATGTCATGGCTAAATTGCTCACCATGGCCTAGTTATTCTGCTCCCCCTAATCATCCCCTGTCCCTTATCGACTAACTATCTCTCTCATACCATCACCACTTAATAGTTAATGTGTGATGAGTGTACCGGCATACAAATGGATGCCGTTGCATCATCCAGGTGGATGCGGAACATTGGTGGTGGTTGAAGTGGCTCTCCTACTGTCTATGTAAAGTGCTTGGAGTAGGTTAGAAAATTTAAATTCAATTAATTCACCTTTGATAGGGTGAATACATGCTTCTGAGTTAAGATTTCTGACCCAGTCAGCTTCCCATTGATCCAAAACTCTTTTTTTTGCAAGGTTTATCACATTGCACAATTTAAATCCGATATGGGAATGGACTTTAAGCAAGTGTTTGGTTTGAATTTTTACATTTTCATTTCTTTACAGTAATAAAGTATGTGTTAGAAAAGTTAATAGATCATTTTAAATTATTTGCTTCGCTCACCCACAGCCAGCCACAATCAGTCACAAGAGGAACTTTAAATTGGCTAACTTGATACCTTATCTACCTTAACACTTTAACTACAAGTTAGACCTTGCAAAGGCTAAAGACATGATTGTCCCTAACCCCAGGCCATGAGCATAACATTGGTTAGTAGAAGGATTAAGAACATTGATCGTGCATGATCAAGACTGGCTTAAATGAGCATGAGTCACGCACATGGGAAGGGAGTTGGCTCATAAACTACGAGGCCCCATTGGTCAAGTGAGTATAATAAGAAAGCACAAGACCAATATAAATACAGCATCCACCAGCACTTCGGAATTCCTGTCTTCTCATTCATCATGTCCAGTCGACCCAAAGACCAACCACTTTAAAAGCAAAATACAAGATTTGACAAAGTCATCTGATATCAAGGCATGTTGAATGCCTAGACGTCTAGCAAGAAAAGCTGCCATACATCCAGGTTGTATGGGGTGTTTGCCATGCCCACCTCACTATGCTTTTGCTTTAGGCACATCTAAAATTGAAATCTACGTATATAATGTTATGAGCAAATAAAAGTCTGAATCTGCCACCTTGCTTATACTCTCTCTTACTGCCTGGGAATTAAAAGGTTCAAAGAAAATGTGATGTTATCAGATAGGTAGATAGATAGATAGATAGATAGATAGATAGATAGATAGATAGATAGATAGATAGATAGATAGATAGATAGATAGATGATAGATAGATAGATAGATAGATAGATAGATAGATAGATAGATAGATAGATAGATACTTTATTAATCCCAAGGGGAAATTCACACTCATAGCAGACTGGCTAGTAAGTGTGACTTAACAGAGCAAGACTCAAAGGTGTGGAGATACTCAGGTCTACATTGAAAGATCTAAGGTGACGATCGTGTCCCCATTAGGCCCATGACAAAACAAAAAGAGAGACTCATGTTGGAAGAGAGACCTTATAAGTTGCACTGTTAACTGCACAAATTGCAAATGGCAATTCTGAAACCCAAAAGCAGAATTTTTAGTTATCAGTTCCCGTAAACTTACTATGAACTGCAAACATTCAAGTCACATCACCTCGGGCAACCTGACAGAAGATGAAGTGGAGTGGTGGTCTGCCAAAGAGATATTTATGGTACAGCGGTCACAACAGAGCCCAAGACAGATGCAGATCCACTGCTGACACAGGGACCAATGTTAGGTCAAGAAGAAGAAATAATTTACACATTCTTTTCATTAGTTGTAAATAATTACCTCCTTATGCTTGCTCATTTTTAAAAGTCTACATATCTACATATTGAATGTTTCATCAGTAGGCAAGTAACTGTATTGTACTGAGCACGTGAATGAAAAAAAAAGACAGAACCCTTAACTAAATCAGAAGTAAACACCACAATATTTACTGCAGAAAAGCCAACAGGAACCTTCATCACATATCACATGTCCTCCTTTCAACTATTACACTTCATCTCTTCTCTATTCATTGAAACATGTTTGATATGTAGATATTTACACTTTTTATCCTTTCTTTTCCAAAAACCACCCAATAATTTCCTATCTTGCACTCTCTAAACTACACAACCATTTTACTTATGGTTCCCTTCACATTCTAAAGCCATCATCTGTAGTAGGGATGTTACCATTAAAAGATGCTGCATAACATGGAACAATGTCTGCAGATATTTGATTTTACCCATTCACCTAAGTCCTTTCAATATGAGTATGGATCCTGTAATTAAATATCTCTAGTTTATTCCTCAGAGAAAGGAAGTTCAACTTCACCCACAAAACCTTCAAGATGACTTATACAGTAGACTGTCATTCAGTCCAAAGGCCCCTCCATGCCCGCTCCAAATTCACTTTCATAATCATAGTTATACAGATAAATTTTATTTGTGTTTTCTCATAGGGTTTAATAAGAAGCCTCAAAAAAAACCTTCAAACCTAGTTCTCATATCCGGCAGCAACAAGCAACCAACTAAGCTTTGATCCTTTCACATTCACTCTGCTCTTCACCTCTGCCAGCTTTGTTTTCTGCTCTGTTCCCACCATCTCTCACCTCCTTCTCTGCATACTCCACTCCAGGCTCACATCTGATAAACACTCTTAAGAAAAATGATGTGTTACTAATATTCTTCTGTTTCTTTTTTTGCAGAGTGAAAAAAACCTATTTCAACATTATGTTTTGCATTTGTGTAAATATTATTATTATATGCACATGTTTATAGTGAGATTTTAAAGGACACCCAGGCCTTTAATGACTGCTGTGTGACCAGTGTGACTGTCTGTGGAGAGAGTGTCGACCTTTAGAAGTTTACTTACAGTAACTCGGCAGTGATATTCACATCTCTGGTGACTCTTCCTGTGAAGTCAGTAGATGGACTGGGAGAGCATGGGAGGTCATGAGGTCGTTGGAAAGGGGTGTGTAGCTCTCCCGATATCTATGCAAAAGGATGAAGGTGCAAGTCTTTGGAGTCCTGGTGATTCTTGTTTTGCTATATGGTTGCGAGACATGGATGCTATCCAGTGACCTGACATAAAGACTGGACTCCTTTGGTACTGTGTCTCTTCAGAGAATCCTTGGGTATTACTGGTTTGACTTTGTGTCCAATGAGTGGTTGCTCACGGAGTACCTCATGAGGCACATTACCTGGATTGTGAGGGAGCATCAGTTACAGCACTACAGTCATGTGGGACGATTCTCCAAGGGTGATCTGGCTCGCAGGATCCTCATTGTAAAGGACCTGAGTTTCAGGACCAGGTCAAGGGGACACCCACGTAAGACCTGGCTGCAGTAGATTGATGGTAATTTCTGGAGGGTGGGTCTGGACCGTGTATCTGCCTGGGGGGTTGCCAACCAGGATCCCAAGCTGTTTTGTCATGTGGTGGGTGCCGCAACATGCTGTACCAGTGCATGCTCCCCAACCTGACCTGACCTGACCTAATGGAAAGAAATCAGTGACCAAGTATCAGAATTACTAATGACAAAATAATTGCAAACATATGCAAAGAAATCAATCTATTCTAATACCTGCACACCAGTGCACAAATATCATTTTTGTAGTCAATGTAATGACCCTTGAAAAAACCAAACAGAACACCAGGTATGTTTTTTTTTTTTTTGATATGGGAGGCACCATGCTTCAATAACTCAATTCTGTCCCTACAGCAGCTTCCTCTTCTGGTTTGTTGTGGTGCGGTCCTAGGGTCAGACTCTTTATTACAAGGCCTGAACAGAATGCCCGAAATCTATAGCTCTTTTATGTTTACTCGTACCAGCTTGGTCACTGCCAGTGTTGACTGCTACTGCTACTGTAGTTCAATACTTCCCACTTTCTTTTACCTCATGCAATTCTCAGAAAAGAAAGTTACACTTTTAACTCATACATAGATTTACTTAAATGTCCGAATGTGTCCAAAATATCAGCAGAGTAAAAATGAGTGTGACAGTGATATCAATATAACCTCGATAATAATGAGTCCATCTTGCTTAGGCTACTAGGTGGCTCTCTGTCTTAGTATTCTGATTGATCTCTTGTCTAATGTTGTCTGGCAAGGCCACTGGAAGAATTTGCAATAACAGACGGCAATGCATCAATTTATCTCGACCTTGACACACTTCTTGGGTGGGTTGGGGTCTGTTTCATGCCCTTTCATCGAAGTTACCAACCTCTGTCCCGTCCCTCACCTTTCATCTCTGTCTTCTGTATGACCTCAGGCTGTCTTTCATGCTTCTAAAACCTGTCCTCCTCATAAATTCTACTTTTGATGTCACAGGTAGAGAATCAAAGCAGTAGCTTCACACTCAGCTGCGGTGCAGGTGAGCCTTCAACCCTCCTTCTACAAATGACTTACCAGACACAGCAACTCTTAACAATCTTATCTGATCTTGCAAGGTCATAAATGTCCCCAGGCAACATTTGACTTTTTCAACTTCCCTACCAGTTTGAACCATTTAAAGTTATATATTGTTAGACATTAATAAAAATATGATCAACTTATATGCTAAAACATTAATAAAAATATGATCAACTTATATGCTAAACTGTTGCTCTCTATTACACCTTCCATCAGCCAGATGGTTAAGTTCTTCTACACATTAATTTAGTGCACAGGTAAGGTTATGTGGTTGTTTCATTGCAGTGTGTTTTCACTGGTTTGAAGTGTCTGGATTTGTATTTGTTTATGTTTTGATGTGTAATTCCTTTTTTTTTTTAATACCTAGTTAATTGATTGATAAATTACGCATATAACTGATTGCGCTTTTTACCTGTGGATGGAGATCACACTGAAGGTAAAGTCAACGGGAAGGATTTTGAGAAATAGGGTAAGCAAGTGGAAGATATGCATTGTAAGCTTCTGTGAATTTTAATTACATGGTATATTTAAGTGCATATTTTAAACTTTGTTGATTGAACTGCTGTGGAAGACACTGGATTTGATGTCAGGAGAATCATTTGGGTGAAGCTGACTTTTTGAGCTGGTTCAGGGGAGTGTTTGGCAGCAAACGTGTGACCTTTCCCAGTAGTTGCAATAGATGCTGTTTTTTAAAAGGCCGTAAATGGAAGCTAGAGTGCTGTGCCACTGACAATGGCAAATTGGCATCCTTTCTTAACTAAGTTGCTAGGTGGTGCGATTTGGCTGTTAAGGTGCATCTCTTTGCTTATTTGTGTTGCGACTTTCTTTCAGTTACAAGACGACCACATGGGGGCACTGAAGTTCAGTCTTCCGTGGAACTGTTTTTCCAGTCAAGTTGGACTTCAGTTTAGATATTCTTTTAGCAGATGAGACACAGCTGGGATGCAGATTTCAATTTAAGAACATTAAGACTGTAAACATTAGCATGGGATTCATTTTAGTTCCTTTTAAACATTTTGATGTTTTAATAAAATTTGAGTTAAAAGCTGAAAGGAATATTTTTTTCTTTTTTGCCCGGTGACGTAGAAGCAAAAAACACAAACATCCATGGTCTGACTCTACCATTTTTTTCCTTAGCTATCTCACACTATTTGGTTACTCCTGTCCTCAGATGTTCTTTAGCCCCTCATCTCATTTTTTATCCCCAGGTCTCTGTCCGCTCCCTTTCCTGTTTATTTGTCCTGCCGATTCCAGATGCCTTCCTCCTCTTCTGGGGAAGCAAGATAGCCAGCCAGTGTTACAATAAAGTCCAGTTTAAGAAGAAATATATTTCCTGCTTTCCTGTGTTTTGAATACTTGTCGTCTCAATAAATGATGTGTATTTCTCTTTCTTTCCCATGTCCTCATTATTTACCAGGAGAAGATTCATTAGACCTTTTATTACGCATTAGAAGAGCTCTTCCTAAATATTCCTGGTGTAGTTCTGCCACTGTTATTGCCCTATCTTAAACTTATTTCTTGTTTGTTTGATATTTTTGTTGTTTTATAAGTTCCCATCATTTAGTAATTGTGATTTTGGGTTGCCGTTATGTAAATCATGTTGTTTTTTTTTTAAATCATTTTTTGATTAATGATTTAATTTGTGAGTACTGTGCTTTTATGTTCTCTGCACTGACTACTTGAGTTTTGTAGGTGGAACCAGAAGAGGTGAAGTTACCCTGAAATCACTACTGGAGGACTGCTCTCAACCTTTGCATTCCAGGTTAGGGAGTAAGCGGCTCATTTTTGATCAAAGAGTACATTTGCTATAAGTGTTGAATTTTCTGGTGTCTGGATTTCTGTATCTCTCTTTGGATTTCATTTATCAGATTTTTTTTTAGGGTGGCACGGTGGCGCAGTGGTGGCGTTGCTGCCTCGCAGTTTCGGGTCATCCCTGAATGGAGTTTGCATGTTCTCCCCGTGTCTGCGTGGGTTTCCTCCGGGTGCTCCGGTTTCCTCCCACAGTCCATGCAGTTTAGGTGCATTTGGTGATCCCAAGTTGTCCCTAGTGTGTGCTTGGTGTGTGGGTGGGTGTGTGTGTGCGTACGTGCCCTGTGGTGGGCTGGCGCCCTGCCTGGGGTATGTTTCCTGTCTCGCGCCCTGTGTTGGCTGGGATTGGCTCCAGCAGACCCCCGTGACCCTGTAGTTAGGATATAGCGGGTTGGATAATGGATGGATGGATGGATTATGTTTTAGCACTTGTTTTCTGGGGTTTACCTTTTGCCTTGCTTATAATTTTTTGGTCTTCTGGTGTTAAATTACTAGATAATAAGATGTTAATGTCCGGTCCAAACAAGCAATCTGATTGGTTAATGCAATCAAAGGAGTGAATGTGAGTGTGAGACATATGAGGAGGAGTAAAGGTATAGGAGGCAAACTGAGAGTTGCATTCAAAGACAGGAAGCATATGAGGGGGTACCCAAAAATAACAAAAATCTTTATATGGAGGTTGGAGGGGCGTTAGTTCCGACGTTTGCCACTAGGTGCGTGTACTAGACTGGCCTCTGCATCATTTGGCCAAGCAGCATCCTTGGGAAAAGGTCTGTAAGGTCAGTGTAATTTTCTTTCTTGAGCCTCTGTTACTGTCTTCGTTGATTTTGTGATGGCAGACTTGAAAGAATAATGTGTTTGCATCAAGTTCTGTTTCCTTTTGGGGAAAACAGCAGCAGAAGCTGTCACAATGCTTCAAGAGGCCTTTAAAGAAGAAGCTTTGAGCCAGGCAGGGGTTTTTACCATAAAATGCTCAAGCAATTACGTGATGCAATGCGAAGAAAATGACCCGAATCGCATCAATTAGGCAAGTGGCTTCTGCATCACGACAATGCTCCCACCCACACAGCATTGAGTGTGTGGCAGCTTCTCACCAAAAACGGGATGACAATGGTTTCCCACCCCACCTAGTCACTGGACCTTGCAGCATGCAATTTTTTCTTATTTCCAAGAATGATGTGGGACCTTAAAGGAGAAAGCCGTTTCAGGATGTAGAGGAGGTCAAGAAGCAAACGACAGAGGCACTGAAGGCTATCACTTTGCAAGAGCTTCAGAATGGTTTTGAACAATGGAAAAAGTGGTGGGACAAGTGTATTGTGTCTCAGGGAGAGTATTCTGAGGGTGATTAAGTTTTGGAAATGTTAAAAAAAATTTTTTCATTATTTTTGGGTCCCCCTTTGTAAAAGCATACAGGAATCAAGCAAGGCACCTTGAATTGAGTCTGGGACTTCAGAGACGGAGCACCACTCAAGAGAGGATACTGAGGAAAGGCACTGAAGGTACCCTGAAGGCAAGAGATATCACATATTTTAAAATTTACCCTATTACACGAGGAAACACGTCTAGTTATAAATAAATTCTTTATGTTTTAAAGATTCTTTGTTGTATTTGTCTCTCAAGCTAGAGGTTTGATGGTTTCATTCGTGGCATGCGGAGCTCTACTCTGGCTGGGACGTCTCCATGCTGAGAAGACCGGGGGAGCAAGTGTGTTGCCAGAGCGTTACCTCCCCCGGGATGCTAGATGGCAAACCCCACCGGGTTGTAGCAGTACCTCAGACTCCCGCAGGGCTGCATGGGAGTTGGAGTGGGGTGTAGCCCTGTTGGGATCCGCAGGCACTGCCAGGGGGTGCGGCAGCAGGAGCCACTGAACGCTTGTGGGCAGTTCTTCCACCACACCTGGAAGTGCTGCCGGAAATGAGTAATCAAGCACTTGGAGCACTTCTGTGCATTATAAAAGGAGCCTGCAGCCACTACTTGGGGAGCCAGAGTTGGGAGGAGGAGCGACGAAGCTTGACCCGAGAACTAAAGGACAAGAGAAGGAAAAGAGTAAAAGAAGGGAGTAATTATTTGTGCTGTGCTTGGGCTGTGTCATATTTGTGGGGAACTGTGAATGTGTTTCCCACAAGGGAAAAGGAAAAATAAAACCTGTGTGCAGTGAACTTGTGTCCCACGTGTGTGTCTGTGTCGGGTTCAGCTGGCGGTGCTAGCCTGGTGGTCCACACATTTCATCTGAGGAGCATTTTTGAATATTTTGGACCACTTAAAATTGTTTTGAATTTTAAATGCCTGATTCCCATTTTTGGGCTGGTGCAGGCTGAATTCTACCTGAGCAGACTGAGATAAACCTGCCTGGGGTGAGACCTATCTCTAGACAGGCCAGTGAAGGTTTGTGAGTCTTTTTTGAGTCCATCAACTATTTTGCTTTTTGTTATGCATTTGATCGTGATAATTCATTTTATATTTTATACCATTATCTTGATGGATGCATTAAAATTTTTTTTAGCAATGACTAATTAATTATTTTTCACATTCTCATGCTGTCAGCCAAAACAGCATCATTGACCTTTTTTATTATGCTTTATATGAACTTGATGTTTCTAGTAAACAAGCCACTTTTCACATCAATCATACTATTTAGCATTATACCATTGAACAAATCAGTATTTTAGAAATGACTCATTAGCTGTTTCTTATAGAGTTTTTTGTTCTATTACCATTTCCCATTTTCTGCAAACAAACTCAAATTTAACAAAATAAAGTCTTGAAAACAGGCACTTACATACCATCAGGTGTCTTATGCTATCTTGACCATAAGAATGAAGGAGTTTATATGATAACCTATTTGACATTCATATGTTTTCTTTTAAATTAATGAGGTCTCCGTTCTTATAGAAAATGTAGTCCAAAATGACTTTTCCACACACGTAAAATGCCAGCTAAGTTTGTTTGAGAATAAAGGGTAATTGACATCGCTCACCTTTTTCAACCTTTCTTCTGCCAAACAAATATAAAGGTTAAGGCTGAGTCAAAATATCATGGCACAGCTTTATGATTTTTTGTGATGATTTATTAAACACTGCACACTTTGAGAAGAAAAAGAGAAGACAGCTGGTATTAACAGTATAGAGAATGCCATCGAGTAGCATTAGGAGGGTAAGAAAATCTAACTTTTTTATATATAAAACTTTTCCACAAATATTTCCTAAAAACAACAACAAAAAAAAAGTTCAGAGTGCAAACACTGGCAAGCCTATATTTGATGGCACTCAGAAAGTTGTCACTGTCAAAGTCCCAGTTGAAAGGACTGAAGGTATAAATGCCTTAAAGCCTGCTCCGTTTGTTTTGTCGCCTGCGAGCAAATATTACAAAGAGAAAAACTGCACTGTAGGTTTGATTCCAGATGAAGCCAGAAGCTTCAGGGAAATAATAAAAAAAATGTACATGCACTTTCTAAACAACATGCAAATGTTGTGACTCCCACACATACTGTGAAACACTTGCCACATGAAGAAAACAAATGCCTATCAGTGCTCTACACATTGTTATCATAAATGTCACTTGTGAGAAAGGTTATCTTGACAAGTACAACCACTGTTGCTTTTTATCAGTCTACCTTCTCGGCAGAATTTTCAGCCCCCTACTGGGTACAAAGGAAATTGCATATCAGCTGCTATGGGATTATGTTTTTGACAGTTTGCCTCATACAAGCCTACAAATTTAACCTATTATTCACTGAGTCATTTCTATTAAATTGAGCAGGACTATCATTTTCTTTTACTGTAGACTTTAAAAGATGCAATAAATCAGTCAGTGCATCCTGAGGATTAAATATATTTGAGGTTGATTTTGAAGTTTACTTGTTAGGTCTATTGCCAAGTAATGCCCCAAAGAAAATTTTGAATCCCTTTTCAGAATTAAATATGTCAAAACAAGATCTTTATCAAAAACAGAATATCATTTAAAACAAAATATGATGGAATGCCTTGTGAGAGCGCACAAAGTAGAAAATTAATACATCCATCCATCCATCCATTATCCAACCCGCTATATTCTAACTACAGGGTCACAAGGGTCTGCTGGAGCCAATCCCAGCCAACACAGGGCGCAAGGCAGGAAACAAACCCCAGGCAGGGCACCAGCCCACCACAGCAAATTAATACACATAAAGAAATTCTAAGCCTAAGTACTTGGCATGACAGGATGGATTCTGAATTTGTCTTTCTGGTGGGGTGGCTTGACTAGTAGCCCACCATCCAAATAAAACAACGCACCACAAACCCCCAAGCTGTCTTTCTCTCTAGGCTTTCCAACACTCTCGCCACACAACTTTTCTGTCACGCTGAGCTCTTGTCCAACTCTACTCCTGACTCAAGTTCAAAGGGCCTTCTGCCCATGAGGCAGCTTTATGGTCAAGTAGGGGTGGAATGAATCACAGGTTCACCGGGCACCAACCATCCCTATACCCATGTTCAGTGCATGTATACATAACACTCTCTTCTCTATTGATCTGTCGGTAAATTAATACAGTATACTCACTGACAGAGAGGAGAGAGGGACCCACACACCACATGACAAACTAACTCCGCATCCCAGATTAGGACTCATGCCATGCAATGGGTAACACCTCAGCACCACACTAGTTCAGATGGAATGGAACAGTGTGAGGCATGAAAGCAAAAGCTGTGCAGATGGTGCCCAGTCCCCTGACTCTTTCTGTTCTCCTGTACCCACTGTAGATTGTCCTCCTGCCACTCCCCAGCTATACTCCAGTGATCTTCAGATGCTGTGCTTGGCTGAACCTTGAGAACAAAATTAGGAAGGTGTGAGGGTTACTGTCATTTCCTGTAACAACAAGAACAGGTCTCAAGAAATCCACACATTTTGGGATATACAAAGATATAGAGTGTGTTATAGAGAATACCATTTATCTGTATGCTGATTGGTGCAACTATTGAAGTTCTCAATTGTGTTATGCAAATGAACCTAACTTACTGAAGACTGTTGCACTGCCATATTCTTCAGTCCCCATGGAGAACTCACCTGTTGAGAATCGGGCTCCATTGGGTCCAATGGTAAAATAATGGATGCCCAATATCTGACCTCATATTATTTTAAAAGAGAATTTCCATTACAGTAAATAGTTACACTCCATTTGCAGCTATCATTCTCTTTGTTTCATAGTCTTAAAAAGAAAATAGTTTGCCAAAATAGGAACCTCTGAAAAAGCGGTGATATTTTATAGTGATGCCATGGTGATGTATGCAACGCTTTGAAGGAGCCTTAGGTGAAAAACCCTTTTCCATGACCCATAATGACTTCAATGATTAAAATACCTACTGATCCATTATTTGTTGCAGTTAAATACATTTCTTCCTACCTGTTATGTTTATGCTTCTTTGGAGGAAAAAAATGTGCTGATTTGCTTTCTATTTGGTTACAGAGCTAAGGTCTGGGTCACAGCCAAAGCGGCTGTGCCTATTTACTCTTTCAGGCTCCTTTGTGTTACAGTTATTCAAATCTATGTACTCAGTATTTAACAACTAAATGCCTGGGAATTGCCGTGAATGGTAATGTATTCAGACTACTTTTGACTGTTATACATTTTTAATTAAACAACAAATTGTGATTGTCATCCTTGCATTTAAAATGCAAATACATAAGACACCCACCACTCTTGTATGCATGAAATGGGATTTTAAAATCTCATCTTGTTTAAACAAATTTACCTAATTAAGCTGGTATAAAATGTAAAACTCTGTGCATGCATTCTAATACTGTATATGCAGTAGTAAATGCTGTTTTGTGCTGTATTGTTGCTTTAAAACCTTATAAGGGTGTGCTCCATGAAAGTCACAATTGTAAATATCTATTGATTGTTCGACCATTTCCCATTTCCTAAAAACATGGAGGTGAAGCTAAAATGGCTCTGTAAGAGTAAGTGTGCTCTGAGTTAGACAATGTTGCCCAATGTTGGTTCCCATGTCAAATTATGCGACCATAAAATTGGATTAAGCAGGTCTGATAGTGGATGGATGGATAATTAGCCTTTATCTTACTGCATGTGGAAGCTGAAGTGGAAATAGAGTTCAAATAAAATGTTGCTGTAGAGAAACAATACATACTCTTTTCACAGGAAGGGTCCAGAAAATAAGAATACTGGTGGGGATACCAGTGAGGGCACACAGTGGTGACTTAGTAGGTGCAAAGAAGGGATTTCAGTGGGAGAGAAGTCATGGTGGCTTTGGAAGAAGACAATTCCAAGGGGGCATTCTGCTACTTACAGACAAGGGCATAAAGTCTGAAAGCCAAAAGCCAACAAATGTGTGTAACCTGTGAAGTGTGTGTCAGGGAACACCAGATGACACCGTGGCCTGGTGACCTCAATATTTTATATGAGCACCCCTGCATAGAGCTCTTTTGGAATTTGAACTCAAGTGCCTGTACATTGGATATGAGGTAAATGGAACTGGCTGTTAAAGAACTATTTTTAAACAATATAATTTGAATTGAGTACATGATGATACAATACATCATTTTATATTTACAGTTTATAATGGGGAGCACATTGTCATTTTTCAGCAGCCTCTAGATGCCAGTTGAGCTGTTCATGCATACATTAATAAACTATTATGCAAATATACACATTTTCTTCCAGCAAAATTCTCATATAGCTGCCTTGTTAAAGATAAAGCTTTAGACTTCTGTTTGTGTTTATGAGACAAGAATACATTCAAATAGTAGTGTTTGATTTCTTCTCAGCTATTTTTTTAGAATTAGGGGTTTCTGCAGAAAAGCATTGTTTTTTATTATAGGCCCAGAGATATGCCCACAGAAGATGCCAAATACTTTGCAAGGCAAACCATCCTGACACATATGGATAACAAAACCTGTTATGCCAGAGTCCAATTTAAAGACTAGAGCTCAGCATCTACACTTTTGTACCAGCAAAGCTGACCACCAAACTCCTCAACGTAGCACAGTGCTGCCCTCTGCAACTGGTTTTGTGGACTTCCTAACCAAAAGACCTCAGTATGTGCTGATGTGCAGCATCACATCTTCATGCTGACTCTTAACACGGGCACAACGCAGGATAGTGTGCTGAGCTCCCATGCTGTACTCCTTGTTCACGTTTGTATGGCCAGGCACAGCTTCATCTGCAACATTAAACTTTCTGATGACACCACCATTGTAGACTTGATCACCAATAATGATGAGACTACTTGCAAGGAAGAACAGATTTCCTGTAATGACCATCACTTATGAACTGAAGTGGGCAGGACACGTTCTGACTAAGGTCAAGAAGGCTCACTTGTGTCTCTACTTTCTCAGATGTCTGAAGACAGCTGACAGTTCTCTGTCTGTTCTCATGAACCTCTACAGGAGCACAGTTGAGCCCATCCTGAATAGCTGCATCACATTCTGGTGCAACACTTCAACTCAAAATTGTAAAGTACTGCAGAGGGTGGAGAAGGCAGAACATAATATGATTGGCACTCAACTGTCATTTGTTGGGAACTTTTACAACACTTGCTACCTTAGGAATGGCAGCTGTCCTGAACAGTCGCTCTTCTCACTCCTTCAATCTGGCAAACAGTACAGAACCATTGACATTCACAGCAGTAGTTTCAGGGACAGACTCTATCCAAAGGTGGAAGGTTGTTGAACTGAGTCATGATAACAAATACTGTAACATAATAGTATATAAACAAGTATTTGCAAATACACATTGTATGTAAATATGTTGCATGCTTTGTATACATTTGTGTCTGTATGTGTGTGTATGCACGTCTTTGATAATATTGTCAACGGTTTCGAGAGGACATGCAAGTAAGATGTTTACTGTACTGTGTACACATGACAAAATTATTACTACTACTATTACTTCTTTTTTAACTCACTTTGGAAAAAAGCGTCTGCTAAAGGAATAAACTTAATGTAAATGTACTATAATTTAGGGTTATACGCAGCCTTGGCTGTTACTGGTAGAAATCGGAGGTGCTAAACAGGATCCAACCCTCTTTATTTCCCTAATACTATGGCTACAATTGCTGATAAATTACTTTTCCATTATTTACCAGAATAGTAAAATAAATCAACAATTTCTCAAAACTGAATTTGACTTAATGTGCTAAATATACTGCAAAGGTAAACTGTACTGTAACTTATACAAATTCTATCTTGGCATCAGAAATAATGGGTCACGTCTGGTGAGAGGCAGGTAGTTCGACAGCATGATTATTTACCACCAGTGCCCATATTAAGCGAGTGTTTCAACTGCAATATTTTTCAAACCCTGAGCCAAAAAAGGTAGTAATAGTTTTAAAGATAAAAGAGAAAGGTGTCCTGTACATTTTTAGAAAACTTTATGATCAGCTGTTCTCATACTAAACTTTCTGGAGTTTTACACAAACAGTGTAGAAAGTGTAATCCTGAGTCACTCTAATTGCACTCTTATATTCATTCATTAGGTGGATCACAGTATGAAAATGTATAGAGCAGATTGACAGATGGATAGACAGTGTGATTTGCATCTTCATGTGATACTATATTCTGGACCAAGGAATTTTAAAAAGCCAAAATGTAATTAAACTAATAAAGTGTTTCATTCAGGAGATGCAAGGAAAGGATGACCAAAACAGAAAAAATATTCAAACAAACATTTAAATCCTATCTGTATACGAGGCCAGACTAAACAGGTCTAAGGTGGCTAGTCTACACATCAGCAATTAAACTGACAAAAGTTCTAGTTCATTTCCTTAACTGTTTCACATATCCCCTCAACATTTTACCCATACTGCTACTTGAACATTAGCCTGGACTCAGCACCCAATTCCAGTTTCACTGAGGCATTGGTGATTAAATATCCATATCTTGCCATCTTGGAGTTGCTTTTAGGGCAGTCATCTGGACTACTTCTCAGATTAAGTCCACGCTCTGAAAGTCCTAGGGTCATCTCTCCTAAACTCAAGTTTGTGCCCCAAGTATTATTAAGTCTAATAATTATACTGATATCAGGCTCCTGTGCAGTTGCAAAGACAGCACACTCTACCAGATGGTGTCCTAGTCCCCGAGTCTAACCTATCCGTGCCTATATTACAACTCTGGGTCTCCATATGTAAAATGAAGTCCCCAGTTATTTCCAGCTAGGCTGAAACTCACATCTATTTACTTGAGCCTCACTCACTCTGAAGCTGGAAGGGATGCACTCAAGAAATTGTCCAGCAGGGTGGAAAGACACTTAAGAGTTTAAAAAAGAGAAAATGAGTAAGAAAAATGCTGATAAAAATAAAATATATTGGTAGTTCTGCAAGGGTAATAAAAAGGGTGCAATGTCCCAGCAACTGTGTAAGGTTCAGGCAGGGGGCTGAAGTGCTTTTTTGTTTTTTGTATTTATTTATTTATTGCATTCCCAGTGTGATTACCTCTCCTCATTGTGTTTCAACTATTAAAATCATTGCTTTGGAGGGTTAAAAATTCTTTAATTGTGCGATTGCACTCATAAGGAACAACTTCGTTAAAATTTGTATATACAGTTCTTTACACACATGCAACATACAGTCAGACAAATGGATGAGGAAGACAATAAGGAACAGTAGTCATCATTTTTAAAAAAATGTGGCAAAGAATTTGGGATCAACTACTCACAAACAAAAAATAATTTAAAAAGTACAATCCTATCTAACACAGAAGGCGATGTTTTATATACTGTATAAAAGGAGTGGCAAGAAAAAGTAAAAAAAGGTTCATGATGGTTACAAAATGAAAAAGGATATTAAGAGTAGTCACACCGCACCTACCGATGCAGCTCTGCTTTAGTTGTGGTGAGTGTCAAATGATTTGATTGCTCTCAATTACATTTACTATACAGTATGTTGGAACTGTAAGTAAACAGGTCTCTGCTAGTGAACCAGACCAGAATTTTAATCTGCTTACACAAGTTCCTTTTACAAGACCCTAGTGGCTAAGTCTGTCCTTCAACGATGCAGTAACTGTGCCTCAGAGCAATTGCTTGACCCTTCTACCTGGTGCAATTCTGTCTCTCCTTTACCAAGTCAAAGAGCAAATCCTCAGCTATTCATCACCACTTCTCTGTTGCATTTCAGCTCTGTTTCCATGTCTCATTCAATCTTCTCACAGGAGAACAACCTGAACAACTGATATAACTGCACAAGGTGCAATTTAAAGGATTTTGTAGAGGCTGCTGTCTTTGTTGTGCAGCACAAGGAGATACATTAACTATTAATGCTAATCCACTCACTAAGCCTTGTTGTGTTATAATAAAGAATTACACTTTAGAAAATGAAGGAAGGTAATTTAAAAATCACTGCAAGGCTGACTGGATAAATATAAAACAGTATAAGCATTGTATAAGTATTGTGACTGTGTGTATGTAAATATACGTTTATATATATATATATATATCTATATATATATCTATATATATATATATATATATATATATATATATACTAGCAAAATACCCGCGCTTCGCAGCAGTGAAGTACTGCCTTAAAATTTTTATTAAGAAGAAAATTGAACCTTTTTAAAGGATCTCTTTGTATACCACATTGTGAGTTCGGCCCTTCAGTTGTAATATGACCAAGCTGTGCGCTGAGCTTACTCTTGAGCATGCAATGTACAGTTGGCCATGTGAACAGTAATCTTGTTTCAAATCTCACAGCTTGGATTGCTGCTGTCATAATCGGTTTGAGTTTCATGGTTTGTTTCAATTACGACAGTATTTGTAGAACTTGTGTTGAAGAGACATTCGGCATCTGTCAAGCGTTGTAAGTATACAACCGGTTTCATCGATAACTTCACATCCAGCTTTTAAGAGTTTAAACATTCATAAAAATCAAAGTGTCCACTATTGAAATCGTCACCTTAAATCTAAGATGTTTAAGAGGTATTGGCGTTTGTCGAAAGGTGTAAAATATTTGGCCATTTCGGTACACTTGAAAGCGACAACTGAACAATTAAGCTGCAGCCATCAACTCACATGCAGATGCATAGGTGAAGGGCTTAAGCGTTTCACTCTTCTAGTGCTCATGTGTAGTATAATTATCTCCTGTACCGTCATCAGTCCACACCTTGAACCTGTCCCAGTCATTCAATACATAAGACACAATGTTCCTCCGGATATCAAGAGTGAGCCTGATATGGGCGTGCAATATGTAACAAAGAGAATGGAAAAGGCAGGTGCCATCTCTGGGCATGGAAACCACTCGGTAAGTGACAGTTCTTTGATCGATGGTGATCACCTCGATAGACATGTTAATGGGGGTACGGTTGGTATGATAAAGGAAATGGGTACCTGAACAATGTAAAGTAAGTCTAAAATACCTACACAATAACTACAATCGGAATAAATGAACAATAAAACAGCGGAGAAGCTGTGGATTAAATAAAAAGGCTGTAGTTATCACCAGGGAGACGTGAATCCCATGGCGAAGCAAGGAAGGGAATGTAGAGACAGGAGCGACGGACGGCCTTATACTGTATAGGCAGGCAGCCAACAACGTGGGAGATGTTGGGATGGGGGACCCAAACGCCGCCTCACACGGTGACCGAGCTGCAGGCTATGGACGTATATATGTACGTAAGTAGGATTCAGTTAGCGTTGGGAACCCGCGTACCAAATTTCTTGAAGATGGGCCCATATGTAACAAAGACAGTTGAAAAGTTCAATATGGCGGCCGACAGTGGCATCATACCGAAATAAGTACGTACATTGGTTTCGGTTAGCGCAGGGAAGCCGCCTGCCAAATTTCGTGAAGATGGGGCCATAAATAAGAAAGATCAACATGGCGGACGTTGTTGACTGTTATGACCGTTACGCGTAGAATTTCAAAATGAAATCTGCTTAACTTTTGGAAGTAAGCTGTAAGGAATGAGCCTACCAAATTTCAGCCTTCTACCTACACGGGAAGTTGGAGAATTGGTGACGTTGTAAAATTCAATATGGTAGCCGACAGTGGCGTCATACCACTGAAATAAGTACATACATCGGTTTTGGTTAGTGCAGGGATGCCACATACAAATTTTCGTAAAGGTGGGGTCAGCCTTCTACCTACACGGGAAGTTGGAGAATTAGTGACGTTGGAAAGTTCAATATGGCGGCCGACAGTGGCATCATACCATTGAAATAAGTACGTACATCGGTTTCGGTTAGCGCAGGGAAGCCACCTACCAAATTTTGTGAAGATTGGGCCATAAATAAGAAAGTTCAACATGGAGGACGTTGTCGACCGTTATTACCATTACGTGTAGAATTTCGAAATGAAACCTGCTTAACTTTTGTAAGTAAGCTGTAAGGAATGAGCCTGCCAAATTTCAGCTTTCTACCGACACAGTATGTAAACGCCTCCTCTTCCTGCACCCCTCCCGCTTTTATTTCTTTCTGACTTTAGTGCCTTCCATTTCAGCCTTACCAATCAATCAATCCCAAACATAACTGCCTTGAGGAGCAGAAATGAGTCTACGAACAAACACTTTCCCTCATTGTAACAATGAATCAGTTTCCTTGGAGATAACACAAATATAAATTAAGAAAACTGATTTATCTATATGTGAAATCAATAATATTTGAACACTGTATTTATTTTTTCATAACACATACAGTATTCAAATAATCTTCTAGGGTACTGCACTAGTTTGATAACTGCTTTTGTCAGCTAAAAATATCCCAAATAAACGTTTGTAGAAGCACCAGCAGAGTTGTATGTGCAGCAGACACTTGAGCCAGAATGTGCTGTCTCCATTCGTGGCATCAATGGCTGGCACAAACCTCTGTCACATCACGTCAGTTTTCCAGCCTCTTGAAGTCATGCTGGCCCAGGTCAGGTAAATTATCTTCAGTATTTTCATTATTGTTTCAGTATTGTATTTTCATTATTGTAAATGTAAAATGCATACAAGGAAAGCACAAAGTCACTTAACCTAGAAATGAATGAAAAAAGGAATGGAGCTATTTAGGTATGGCTCTGTAAACACAGAGTCACTAAACACAAATGTGGTATTTATGTTACACTAAAAACAAGCAGCATTATCTACAGATTATAATGCTTCATTATTTTATTGACACTAACAGTTATAAGCAAAGTTGCACAGCAAACTTCTACCCGTCATGGTCAATTGCACTGAAGAATTTTAACTGAAGACTTCAACAGATGTTAACTCTCTAATGGGTATTTTTTGTTTGTCATCAATTTTGATTTATTTAATAAAACTAGTAATAATAAAACCAAACTGTACTTTAATATAAGAAGAAGTGAATGATTTTACCCAAAACACAAAACAAACTCATAGTCATAAAGGGCACCCGAAGATTTAGATTACCAGAAGAACTAGAAATGAAGTAAAGGTTTAGTTATTTGTTTAAAAAGAATTTAATCCAACCATAGATACTGGGAGCTATATTGTGTCAGTATTAATAGTGTAATACTAATGACACAAACCGTTGTGACATACATGGCCACATCCACTGCAACTGTTAAAGGCATCAGTGACAAAAACACAAAATGGTGACACAGCAAATAAGTATAATAATAATAATAATAATAATAATAATAATAATAATAATAATAAAAAAAATTCCCAGGAGACAAATAAAATTTAACAAACCCAACAAGAAAGATACTTAATAAGAAAGGAAATAACTCTTCACAAGCAAAATTAATATTAACTCTAGTAGAGACGACAAGTAAATTTTACAAAATGATAATTCACAACCTCGATCCACTGGACTAATTCCCTTCATAATTTTAAACATTTCAATCATGTCTCCTCTTAATTTCCTTTTGGTTAATCTGAAAAGGCTCAGTTCTTTTAATCTTCCCTTATAACTCATCCCCAGTAGCCCTGGACTCAGCCTAGTCGCTCTTCTCTGAATCTTTTCTAGTACTGCTGTGTCCTTTTTGTAGCCTGGAGACCAAAACTGCACAACGTACTCCAGATGAGGCCTCACCAGTGCATTACAAAGGTTGAGCAGAACCTCCTTGGATTTGTACTCCACCCATCAAGGCGCTATATAACCTAACATTCTGTTAGCCTTCTTAATGGCTTCTGAACAGTGTCTGGAAGTTGACAGTAATGAGTCCACTACAACACTTGTGTCCTCATAAAGGGTATTTTCACGTTTCAGACCTCCCATTGTGCATTCAGAATATAACAATTTTACTTCCTACGTGTAGTGACAAGTCAAGTAAGGGGCCTGAGTTGCCTCGAAAGCTTGCATATTGTAATATTTTTTAGATAACCAATAAAAGGTGTCATTTTACATGACTTGTCACTACATTCATAATGGCTAGCACAGTACAACACACTAGTACTACTTCCTACTGATACTGAAGTTCATATCCCACAAATCTGCCCAAGCCTGCATGCTGTCCAAGTCCTTCTGTAATGATTTAATGGATTCCAGATTATCTACCAATCCACCTGCCATGGTATCATTAGGAAATTAAACCAGTTTGTTACTTATATTCCTATCCAGATCATTTATATATATTAAAAATAGCAGCGGCCCCAGCACTGACCCCTGTGGAACACCACTCTTAACATCGGCCAGTTCTGATGAGGTTTCTCACACCATAATCCTCTGCTTCCTGTGTCCGAGCCAATTCTGCACCCATCTACACCCTGAACTCATATCTCCTTTAGTTTGACGCACAATCTCTCGTGTAGCACCTTATTAAATGCTTTCTGATCTTACTGTCTACTGCTACAGGAAGCCAGTGTAGTGACCTACACTGAACATAGGAGTGACATTCACCCATGTTGGCTAGTTAAACGCCACATTTTGAATCATTTACAATGGTTTGGTAACACATGCAGATACCTCTGACAGTAACAATAAGCCACAATCAAGATGTGACAAGACCAATGGCTTGACCAGCTGCCTACTCACTACTAAATAAATATACCTTGGTGATCATGGCTTATGAAGGGCTTAAAATAATTCACTATTCTGATGTATAAAATAACGATCTTCTAGTTTGGCCACTGTACCTAAAAGTGTTTTTTTTTCCAACCAGCTTTATAGTCAGTGAATCATTTTCTTTTTATTTTTTCTTTTTTTCGTGATTTTACTGATTTTATTAAAATCAAATAACATTCCATACATATAAATCAAGTTTTACAAAAACAGCCTGAAAACAAATCAACCCTCCACCCTTGAGAAAGACAGCTAGGCCAGCAGAGTAAAACTTTAAGCTAGTAAAAATAAGTAAATAGATAAATTAATAAATGAAAAAAGATACATGGAGTAAAAGAGGGGAGAGAACCTGCTTCCTCAGTTTAAATGCTTATTCTAAATATTATTGATTAGATCTTGCCAGGTTTGGAAAAAGTTTTGAACAGATCCTTTAAGTGCGATTTAGATTTTTTCCAATTTCAAATAATATCTAACATCAGTTACCCACTGATTTAGAAGTCTACGTGCCAATAGTGAAGTAAAGGCAATTACAGTTTGTTTGTCCTTCTCCACATTAAGCCCCTCTGTGAGCCCACCAAACACAACTGTTAGTGGATTAGGAGGGATTGTGACACCAAGGCTGTCTGAAAGGCATTTCAAGGTTTTTGTCCAAAATGATGTTAATGTGGTGCAGGCCCAAAACATGTGACCCAGTGAGGCTGGAAATTGATTACAGCGTTCGCAGGTTGGTTCTTGCCCTGAAAACAATTTTAAATGAGAGAGATGCCCTCGATACATCATTTTAAGTTGAATAATTGTATGCTTTGCACATATGGCGCTCGAGTGAATTCTGTCCATGGCTACCTTCCACTCCTTTTCTGAGATGTTGAGTGAGAGATCTTTTACCTACTGTACTCTTGGACCTTTGAAAGGGAGTGACGGTAAAATGGTTTTATATATTAGTCATTTTCTTTCTAATTGACCTCATTGCTCAATTATCTTTTTTTGTATTGTGAGAATTACAATTCTAAGAAATTTCAGACATTTTTATTTTTGGTATAGATTTAACACTTAACTCTTGTTAAGACAGCGCAAAAAGTCAAAGTGTCATATTCCATTACACACAACTAATTAACTCATCTAATATTAAAAAAAAAGATTGAATTTGTTTTTGTGCAAATTCAGCCCGCCAATCATTCCTTATTAAACTTTTGTTTCTTGTCATTTCGACAATGTCAAAAGTAAGCAATTCCTTTGTGAAATTAAAAAGTGTACTGAATGTTTAAAGCTTTGTTGTATAACATTTTATTTCCCTTATCTCTTTCCAGCCATCAAATCCTTGCATTGCCTTTTCAAAGGCATCCTTCAGATCTTAACAAGACTGTGCGACTGAAGTCTCTGTTTTTATCTTGTAGGCATTTGTCAGAATCTAGCATTCATCTGTTAAATAAATGCCAGAAGAACACTGCATTTCTTGTACCCATTTAAAGTTTATTAATAATTTTTACAACTACACAAGATGTCTGATTTTATTTTCTATTAAAGGCCTACTACAAGGAACTGAGCATGTATAGTGTCAGTACATTGCTGACAGCTTCCTGGTGGCTGCAATTACTGCCTCATATTCTCCTATTGACACAGAATCCTTAGCAAAATGCTTAACCACTATTGGCATCATTTTTACTTCCGAAACTTTTTTGCCATACTGAAACAGAACATGTAAAGCATCCTCGCAGCTGGAAAGGCTCTAGGATATTTATTGAAAAAAAAAAATGTTTTCTGTTTATATTGTATTAGTTTGGAGATTTGCTTGTGGGCTTTTTGTGGAAGCAACATGTGTATTTATTAATAGCTTGTTCTCCCAAGAGTAGCAGATGAAAATGGAAAAAGGAGAGTAAAGGTGCTGAAAACAGAAAAAAAGGAATACCCATGTATATAAAATCACTAAAAGAACATATTAAACTGGAAGAAATATGCCTGCTTGGTGAATTAAATATTATTTTAAAAAAAAAGCTTTCAGAAACATTAGATCATTCTGCCTATTTAAACAGCATTCACTTTATAATTAAATGGGGATGATGTATGGTTGGATACTATTCAAAGACCAAGCATTCAATCAAATAAATTCATAAATTCTCAATTGGATTGAGATCTGGACTCTTAGTCAGTCACTCCAGGGCATCAGCATTGTTGTTTTAAAGCCGATGCTGTGTAGCTTTGGCTCTATGCTTGGGGCAGGCCCATCTTAACAGCATTATAGGCCCCCGGGACCCTACCAACACAATCACTCAGCTATTCACAACATACATAGATTAGCGTGGGGAATACAGGCAACTGCCCAGCGTGCCCCCTGCGTTAAGACAGCCCTGGCTTGGGGTCCTTCTCTTGCTGGAAAACAAATCTCCCAAGGCACTCTTATCTTGGAGACTGCACCGGGTTGTCCTCTAGATTTTCCTTGCATTTTGCTGCATTTGTTTTACTCTCTCAAGCCTACCAGGGCCAGTTGCAGAGAAACATTCTCAGAGCAAGACTCTGCCAACACCATGCTTCAAGGTGGGGATGGTGTAATTTTGATAACGTACATAAAACATGAAGTTTAATATGATGACCATAAAGCTCCAAACAAATCAAGTGAATGAAGTAAAAGCCAACATCTGAAGCCGAGTTTAGGTCATTTGGTTTGCTACTATTGTGTGCTTGTGTACATTTTGTTTGACTTCCCATCGTTTTCTGTTTTGCACGTTTATTAGAGGGCGTTTGTAAGTTTATTGGTCAGGGGGTTATTTGAGTTCTTATAGGTTGAGATTTTTAGTTAGTAGACTGTTATTTCCATACATTAGATCTGTTTCAATTTGTAGTGTATATTGCTTTTGATCTAAACCCTCCAAACCTTTGTAACAGTAAAAGATTACAGATCAATGTGTTACACTCAAATTTGTTTGAAGCTACCTGTGTTACAGAATGTCATACGGGAGAAATCATATTCATAATGGAAATTCCCAAGAGTCCCATTTATTATCTGTTTTGATTTTAAAAACATTCCTGTAAAATTGTGTTTTGCAGAGACCATCACCAAACGCCATGTTCAGTCACTGGGAAAAGCAGGACTTAATTTACGGCAGGAATGTTTTAATCATAGCCAGTTGTACATAGCTTGTTCAAGTGTAAGGAGCTCCAATGAATTAATAATATCAGTTCTTGGTAAAAAAAAAAAACAAAAACAAAATCAGTCAGTTAATTACATAGTTAATTACGTGATTAATAAACGACACTTTAACCAAGGCCCAATCTTTTACGAAATTTCCCAGGAAACACAGGTAAGTACTACTATATAAAGTAATAGAAATATGACAGTGCCAGAAATATCATATTACATTGTTGATATTGGAAACTGTAAAATTAGTAAATTCAGCAAGAATTTAGAATTTCTTGTATATTACAGTTTTTAATTATGCACAAGCTGAAGACAAACATTTATAGATTTGCTGTAATTTCTTTGTAGTTGGCTATCAAAAACTTCAAAAACTGTATATGAAAACCTAAGCAAAGTATTTCACAGAAATTTAAAGCACATTCTGTAATCAGATGAAGAATCAGCTTTAATCAACTGAACAAACAACTGTCTAGCTAAAGCCATAGGCCGTTTGTGAGGTGTACTGATATAAAGAAGCAACCACCTTGATGACTATGGCCGATTGCTGATTTTTTTTGTGTGTGTGCCAGCTGGGGTTGTGTATGGGGTGATTAGATAACCGTGTAAATCGCAAGATAAATGCCCACCATAGAAGGCAGGAAAATGATGGACCAATTACGTCTTGCCCCATTTCAATTCCTAAACCGTCATTTAGTCAGCATACAATTATTGCTCCTGCTGTCATGAAACCCATCCAATCAACATTTGGTCATCAGCTAAAAGGGTGATTTTATAGTACTTCAGGTCAGATCACCTTGAGCACCAAAGTTTTATGTTCGTGTTGTTAGATATTATTCTGTGATTAGGAGGCTTAGTATGCCATGATTATTTTTGGATTTTAAGAATTTGTCCTAGACAACTTTGTTACGTTGTTGTGTTGATGTTCAGTCACACTATAACAATATAATAATTAGTGTTCATTCATTTATTTCCTGAAAGTGCTTGAGGTAGTCTCATCTGCATAAGACATTAAAACAGGAATTATTCCTGAACATGGAGCCATTCCATCACTGGGTAGACTAAGTTACCTGGCCTATGTATAAGTAGCAGTTTGCGATTTTGGAGGAAACCGAAGAATGCAAAGACAGGAAATGGTCTGGAATTTTTACCTGAAATGTGAGGCTGTAGCAATTACCACTGTACCACCACAGTATAGCGATTGTAACCATATATCTAAACATACCCAAACCACCTCATTCGCTTTCCATGACAGTTCACCAAAATACACCTGAGCCCTGCCATTTTGTAGATTTCTTCATTTGTTGCCTTTCTGTTAAAGTGCAGCCTTCTCAGTATATGCAGTTCTCTCCTCCTTCTTTCATACCCTTAAAGCAGCATAGGTCAGACTACTGTTTTATACAACTTATGCTTAAGTTTTCTTAGCAACCTTTGATCATTTTAACATTTCTTGCTTCCTTCCATGTTATTCATCCTGCTGTACCTCACGCCTTTATTGCTATTTCACAACCATCTTTTGCTTTAAAGACCAAACCCATATACAGTTTCTGTAGTATTTCACTCATTTTAGCACTACATCTCTTCTGTTTTCTTTCAACCCCTCCTTTACTCCCCACCATAACCTCTCTTTTAATCCTTTGTGTTACATAGTTACTTGCCAATTCCATTCTATTCTCTTTAATTCCACCTTAAAACATGCTACTACTGCTAAATCATCACCAAAGAGTAGTTCTCACACCTCTCCATTCCTGAAATTTTCACTTAGTCTATCCATTACTAACGAAAAAAAAGGTATGGGCTGAGTGCTGATTCCTGACGCAGAGCTACTGTACATTATTTCAAAACTCTAGTTTTTTCCCCTTTCTATTTGTATGATTACATTTTCTCTGACGTACATTTCCTTAACTATTCTAATAATCTTTTCCAGTTCTTCTCTTTTTTTCCAGACACCAGTATACCACTTCCCTGAACATTCTGTTATAATCTTTTTAATAAGTCTATGAATGTATGGCACATCTTCTTCTCCCCTTCAATTATTTCCTCTGATATCAGTCTCAAGATGAAAATTGCATCTGTGCTTTTCCTTTTCTGAATCTAAACTAGAGGTTGTGAATTTGTGTAATGACTCTCAGGTGTTAATCAGCTATCCATTCCAATACCTTGAAGTAGAGTTCCATTAATTTAATCCTTTTATAATTCCCATAATCCATTATATCTCCCTTTTGTTTGAAAAAATGCACTATCAGGCTTTTCGGCTACTTTCCTGTTATATGTATGTCCATATTACTACAGTTGCTAACTTAAATTTCAGTTCAACCTAAAAAAAAGCCTCAATTAGCATGAAAATAGTCAAGCAGTCTGCAGGGCCACCATAACTTGTTCTGTATTTGAGTAGAATAAAGTATTAATTCAGGTCCATGAACAGCAACGGCATGGGCTAAACTCTGTTAATTATATGGAGATGAGTACTATTCAAGTCGTAATCACACACATGCATACACGCACATTTTTTTTTTAAAACCTCTTGAACTATGTAAAGTAATTTTCAGCACATTACTTCTCCACATATCACTTAAATGAAACACCACACAGCCTTTGGAGCAATTGAATGAAAGCTGTATAATATGGACCCCACCTGTTGATACGCATTAGCCTCTGATCTTATTTTGTGGTAGCTGCAGCTTCGAGACCATGACCAGGCCAACTATGTGCCTATTAGGAAGCAGAGTGGCTTAGCATTTAACTCAGCCACCTCATCGTTTAAGGACATGGATTTAATTCCCATCTTGGATTCTGTCTATGTAAACAAGACTTTTCTTCAAGTATTGTTATTGCCTGTTGCAATCTAAAGATTTGCACGTGAAGATAACTGATAACACTAAATTGGGCCATGTGAGTGTAGGGGCACGCATGAATATCTGCTGTGATGCACTAGCGTTCCAATCAGTGTGTGCTGCATACTGTAGTGCTTGAATAGACTTCAGCTTCTTGCATCGCTGGAATGGAAAAGGGAGTTTATAGTGCAGACATATTTAACATTTAGATGAATGTTAATACAACGTTGATATTAAAAATAAAGAACACCTGTTCTGTGTCGCAGTTTTTTGAGGCCTGGTTAATGACTGTTTTAAGCTTAAATGATAGATAGATAGATAGATAGATAGATAGATAGATAGATAGATAGATAGATAGATAGATAGATAGATAGATAGATAGATAGAGCACTTTATAACATATGTTCTTCCAGTGTCTGTGTTCATTTTCTCCGGCTAATCCCATTTCATTTTCAACTTTGTGTGTATCATCAAGTGAACAAAATTTTTCTTTGCATTTCCTTCAAATAAAATTGTTTAATGTTTACAAATACCTTTTGCAGGATTCTCCACGAATACTCCAACACAAGTTAAATAAAAATTTTGTTGACTATTCTCTTTTACTCCTGACTCTAACTCTCGCTGGAGGTGAAATAGCCTCTTTTGTATGCCGGACCCAGGAGCACTTCCAATGCTACTATATTACACTGTGGAAGCTTATCCAGGCCAAATTGAAGCCCCTAAAAGTGGGGACAGTTCCTCTCTACAGCTCCGAAACATCAGAAATTATGCCAATACCACACAAATTAAGAGCCCTCCTCAAGTAAGCTCTAGCATTTTTCTTTATTAAAAATAAGCAAGCAGAAATATATAATTCTGTCTAATGTTTCACAATTTTACTTGATTTCCTGAAAGGCGGTAATTAGTTCACATTAGCCTGCTTTATTATTTCTTTTCAGTGAGAATGTGAAATGCAATTTAATACAGACATTCAATGACATTAAAAGGAAAACTTCTGGAAGAGACACAAGCAACTGCTCAAAAGAGATGACCCATATTTACCAGCGATAACTCAAATATTTATTAGAAATGTGCCATCAGTTTTTGAAAACACATTCCATTGTATCGTCTTGGCTAACATGTTTGTATATATTTAATAGTGTATGCAAATGACAGATGAAGCATAATAATAGCTTGTGCTAACCTCAAAGTGTGGTACACGCATCTCAGCTGGTTCAAAACATTTCTAGCCACACTTTTACGTTGCTCAGGGGTTTCAAGCTGGATGACTGACAAATGCATTATATAGGGATTATTCATGCCTTTAAGTTGTAATTATTAAAATTCAGTTTTTTAAAGTATAAAACATAAGCATTACATTGAAATGGAAATGTATTCCCTGCACTATATAAATACTGAAAAAATGATCTTCAGTTGTATAATGCAAAAATAGAAGAGATGAGACTTTAATGATTTTGACCGGCTCCTCCAAGGCTCCAAAACACCCCCTAAAAAGAGATGCAGTTTGGCTTGTGGTGTCCACCAGAATATAAGTTTACCGTATTTACTTGAAGGCCTTTTTTACTTGTTTATGTAATTGTACAACTGACCTGTCACAAAATCAGTAGAAAGGTCGAAGTTTGTGTTTTCCAGTCCCACACTTTAGCTGTATGGTCACGCGCGGCCTAAATAGCAGCCAAGGGTACCTGATCCCAAGATGCCAACCTGTGTAGTAGTACATCACTCTATATACAGTATAAAATCCAACATCTGCCTGTTTGCCTGTCTGTCTGTCCTGTTTTCATGAGAGAACTACTTAACAGATTTATGTCAGATTTCTTCTACTATATAATTTACTTGAACATTCTGGTTGATTTCGGCGACTTCTCTCATTCCCCCACACTATGCGACTCTTCAATTCCACCCTGGGGAGTAAATGCTAACATCATTTTTTTTTTACTGTTTAATTTAATATTGTTTCTTTGTATCAGTATACTGCTACTGGATTATGTGAATTTCCCCTTGAGATTAATAAAGTATCTATCTATCTATTTCATTGTGCTATGCATCATTGTTCACTTACAGTATCGATTTATTTGCATGAATCCGAGAGACACTCAGTGGGCCAATGGGATGGAGGTGGGGCACCCCTCACTCACGCACTAGCCTCAGGGTGTTCCTTACCACCGCTTAGCTAGCGAATGAGAGAACTACTTAACGGATTTGGATTGGGGTTTTCTCTATAATTTGCTTGAACATTCCGGTCGATTTTGTGGCTTCTCTCATCGCACTAAGTATCATAGTTCACTTGCGGCACTGATTTATTTGCGCGAATCTGAGAGACATGCAGTGGGCCGAGGGGAGGGGGGTGGGACCCTCCTCACTCACGTGCCAGCCTCGGCCTTTCTTTACCTCCGCTTAGCTAGTGAATGAACAAAATACTTAACAGATCTAGGTTGTGTTTTTTTTTCTAGAATTTGTTTGAACATTCCAGTTAATTTTGCAACTTCTCTCATCGCGCTATGTATCATAATTTGCTTGCAGGAGACAGAGGCTGCAGGCCGAGGGGAGGAGTAGGGAGATGGGCAGGTCCCTCCTCACTGTCCTGTTTCACTACTATGTGTCTATCTGCCATTCATGCAAAAAACTGTTTTCACTAAATTTTGCTCAAGGTCCAACTATATACAGCATTATGTGTCATAGTTCAAAAACTATTTCCAACATGGGGACTACAATTCCCAACAAACAGCAGTTCAGTGCAGTAGCTGATGGGAGGACACCGTTATTAGTGTGCAGAAAATTTTGCACCGGCCAAGCATTAAAGACCACAGGTACAGAGCATTCTTCTCAACTAATTTGGATAACAATGTCACTGTCTCACTGGATTACAGCTTTTACCCTAAGAGTGTCTTTTGGTCTCACTATGGGTTGTGTTTAGTCACGTTGAATTTCCAAAAGACAGTTTTTCTCCTTTCATTTTCATCCGGGCCCTTTTCTGATAAATATACAGGCACAAAAGGAGTGTACGGTGTTGCCAAACCTGTAAAGAAAAGCATTCCTTTCTTCCAACTCAAAAAAAAAAAATTTAAAGCTCCAAAACACTCTTTTTGGTGAAATCGCAAAACTGCATGTGAAAAACGTTTCAAGAAACATTTGAGGAACTGTATGCAAATGGAAACTTGGTCGTTCCTCTCACCACTACCTATTATTTTGGGGTGTTATTGTTATAAGCAGGTTTAGAAAATGGATGGATGACTGAGTATTATGCATAACCAAGAGAGTTAGATTCAGACCACTGAACAAGGACGGTGGTGGCACTGTGTTAGTCAAACGTGAAGAAGGGAATTTCATTGCACTGTGTACACGTGACAATAACTCATGACTCCATACTTTTTAGCAATGCAAAACCTTACATTTTTGAAAAAGCCAATGTTGTTGTACACCTGTGTATTATTATTATGTACGACACAGATAAGTCATGATAAAACAGACTACAGTGATCCCTCGCTATATCATGCTTCGACTTTCGCGGCTTCACTCTATTGCGATTTTTTTCTCATACACGCTTGCGTCACTACGCATGCGCTTTCTGAGAACTTTTATCTAAGCCCTATGATGGCTTCTAAACATGCTGCTTTTTCTAAGCCTTCTGACAATAAAACTAAGCGCCAGAGGAAGATGCTTACTATCCAGGAGAAGGTGAAACTCTTGGATATGATTAAAGATGACAATACCCTACAAAAGCCTCCTCACGCATATGAAAAGACAGCGCCAGCAACTGCCTATCAAGATGTTCTTCAGCCGCGCACCCAGACACCCACTGCCTACTCCTAGTACTCCTTCAGTGGAAGAAGACAACAACGCACCTGCTGAAGATACTGCACCACCTCTGAAGACTCTCCTACTGAGGTCGTGCCTTCATAGGTTAGTGGTTGTGTGCAATTAAATGTACAGTACAATAATCTACTAGATAAAAGCGTTCGGGATTGTCCTTTCGTCCCGTGAGTGCAAAGCGTAGTGGTATTCCGCTTATTACAGACTTACTACTTGCGGCTTGAGGTACAAAGCGACGCGATGTGAGCAGAGTTCTGGTGCTGTCACCGTTCCCTTGCTTTTGTGCGCGATGCACTGGAAAAATAGACAAAATGATGTCTCTGGAAATAATTAATGTTGATGGAGTACAAATGCCTCACCGCGTAGTAAATATAAGGGGAGATGGTGCTTGCTTATTCTCATCTATAGCTTATTTAGTGCATGAAACTCCGTCTTTAGCGGTACAGATTCGGGCTGACATTGTACAACTTTGGACAGGCACTTGAGGGGATAAAAAAACTTAGGTTTTCGAGAGATGTTATGAATGGGCACTTTGATGTTCTCATTCTCTACACTTACATGCCTGATGTACACATGGAGCGCACACAAATTGAGGATAAAAGTCGGTCGCCTTAAAAGGCGAGTGCGCCTAGTAATATGATATTTGTAACGTCTAATATGTCTTATTTTCTCTTATTTTGTCTAATATATTGGGTAATACGAGTGTAATGGTGACTAAAGGGTATTACTTCATGTCTAGAGGGCTATAATAATGTTTAAAAAAACGTATTTAGAAGGTCGTAAACAGGTTTTCTATACTCTAACTGCGAAAATATTCGATTTATAAATAAAGAATCCTATTCGCGAAAATTCATTTATCACGGTAGAGTCTGGAACGGATTAACCGTGATAAACGAGGGTTCACTGTAAAACATTTTTTTATTAGTGCATACTATATCGATGTTCTGAATATGGCAGAAAGAAAACGGCTGAGGATGATGTTAGTAATGCTAACTGTTTCTTGATAGTAGACATTTACTCAAGTCCATTTTATGATGAGGCCTTTATAATTTTAGGCTTTGATAAAAAAAACAGGCATTCCAAATCAATGCTGAATTACTCAACTTTAATTCATCTTTTTTTTACATTACCACTGGTGCTGTGTTCAGTAATAACATGGAGACCTGCAGCAATGTCTGTGAACACTAATTCCCACCAGACACCCAACTGAAGATGTGTTCCACAGTTCATGGACTTGAATTTTCAACAAGCCATACAGTTTAATAATGTTGGATTAAATTTATATTTGTGAAACCACTCTAAACCAGGAAATATAAAGAAGAAGCATTCTGTGGTCCAAGCTAGCAAGGGGTTACCACACTTATGGAATCCAATCACCATTCTAGACTAAGGAAAGCAGAGAAATCGATATCAAAGTGGCAGTGTAGATGACAGAGGCAGAGTGGTCAACATTTAAAAAACATAAATATTTGCTTTGTTACCTTAACCTACCATACCAACATACCAGAGCAATGGTGGGTTCTTTGGCTAGTTTATTTATACACCTTTATTGTATATAGAAGGATAAAATGCTTTCCCAGGAAATTCAACTTTTAAAATTTTTATAGATATTTCATTAGCTAACGTATCCAGTGTAGAGATTACATGTCAACAGGTAGTCACAAAAGGAATTTGAATCTGTCTTTATTTGTGGGAGTGCTGAAAATCCCTAATGCAAAATAAAAAAATACTTTATGATTTTCAATAAAACACCACAAATATATAGAAATCATGTTAAGAATTTCAACATCATCCCTGAAATCCAGAACACATTAAATTGAGTTATTTTTTTAAAAAGTACTTAGAGACGCGTGTGTTATATTAAAATAGAAACTCAATTTATTATTTTAGTATGGCACTGTTAAGTGATATAGAAGAGAACACTTGAGTATTAGTAATTTTGAAATGTCCTTCTGGGAGCGCTCACTGTGAGGGCAGAACTAATAATAAACACTTGCATTTTTGTGATATTCTAGGTCAAATAAATGCCAAAGATTTAGAAGAATGCATTTTAAAATTAAAGGAATATGACTATTATTTTTCAGCATTTTATAAAATTAATTCAGTGTTTATTTTTTTGCACTCACATAATAATCTTTTCATGAAATAAATCAACATTTTTCTAAAGAGAATTCATTATTAAAAGTAAGCAAAAAAGTTGTTTTCATCTGCATTAAAAAGGTATTATATCAAGTGTATTTATCTTTACTTTTCAACTGAATGTACAGTACAGGTATTTTGGTCACAGTCAAAAAAGCGAAAAGCTGTTGGTCATATTTGTATTATAATAATTTTGTAAGTAAATATAGGCTTCACAGTTTAATTAGACTAAAATTTAACAAAACAGAATTCCTCCAGTTGTGGTACAGTAGAACCACTAAACTTTCTTTCACATTTATCAGACCCACTATAGATCCAATTTCATGGTGGTGGAGGTCTAGATATCAACTATAGTGAAAGCACTCTAAAAGCACTCATATATTTTGCTGTCTGCAGTAAGTTGATATTTTCTATGTTATATTTTTTTTTACAGGCAACGCTCCTATGTACTGACTCATAACGAAACAGTATGGAAGTTTTAATAAAAGGATCAGGAGATAATAAGTAGACAGAGATTGAGCCAAATTCAAAACCAAAACTCCATCCAAAGTGTCAGCAAGTTTAAATTGCTAACCTAAATTCAAGATTCTTTCACATGTGTGCACTAGAGAGACAGCTGAAGGACTCTAGTGATGGTAGTTACCCACTGAACCAGGGGCTGGCGATGTTTGCTAATGGCTTCTCTCTTCTTTCCCCTGCAGAATGGATGACTGACAGGCATTCCACCTCTGACATCACTGCGATTGTCTTCCCTCCTGGACAACCCCAACACTTCCTACCTGGAAGCCATATGAACAAGGTGGCAATTCGGCCATCTTAGAGTTAGTTCTGTCTGAAAAGACGTTTCCGTAACTTATTACATGTTTTTTTGTTTTGTGCAGACCTTTAATTATACAGGGTCAACAGGGGAATGCACCAACCATTTAATGTTTTTTTGTGTCTCTTTTTACAATACTAAATAACAAAAGCAAAGATCTAAAGCCAGGAAGCTGCTACCCAAAGGAATTTCACGCAAACATGGGTCTATCTTCAAATTTGGATGAAAATTGCCATCAAATCTGATCATTTACCTTATTGCACCGATGACTTCAGATGTCCATTTATGCATTTATCAGACCCTACAGATCCAATTACATGATGGTGGAGCGGTAGATGACTCAGAACAGCATCTAAGAAGGCCCATTTTGTTTTAAAATGGATTAGCACTTTCAACTGTAAGGGGGCTGGCTGGTGAAAGCTCTTTACTGACATATTTTGCTGTCTGCAGTAAGTTAGCACATTTTATATCTTACATTCTTTGCAACTGGTAACTCACCTGTGTACTGATTCAGGACAAGAGAGTAAGGATTTTTAATGAAAAGGATCAGGAGACAGAGATTGAGCCAGATTCAAAACCATTAGCTAATTAAATATGCTAGCAAGTTCAAATTGCTAACCTAAATCAACCATAGCAAATAATAAGAACAAAGACCTAAAGCCAGGAAATCTTTCAACAAAGATTTGCACATCAGACACAGGAATTTATCTGCAAACTCAGAGGGGAAATGGACGTTAGATCCAACAATTTAATATATTGCATTAATGACATCTGATGTTAAAAACATCCATGAGCACGCAGCAGCACCTGGGAGCTACATCTTGATGCTGTAACTCAAAAAATGGTGGCATCTATGTCAATGCACAATTACACAGCAGAAACATCTCAACTTTCTCAAAAGGTCTTATAGACAAATGTTATTTCCTTAACCCTTGGTTTCCAAACACCTTAAATAAATGTATACTTTAATAAATTCGGTTTACACAAAACATTAACATCACAATAGCTGTACAAGTGGAGAAGCACTATCCCTCGCTACCCACAGGAATGCACAGTACAACTAGTGCAAACAACACAATGCAGCACAGCACTTTTCTTCTCCTTGTCTTTCTTTTTCAGTCACCTCCACTCCTCCACAGTCAAGTTTCATCCCTCTCTTCCTCCTGACTCCGGCTCGTCTCTGTGAGGCAGGTGGCTTCTTTTAAGCTTCACCCGGAAGCATTCATTAGGGAGGCCTCGGTTTACTCCTGAGTGTGGCGGAAGCCCCAAAATAGAGCTCTGCAGCTCCCACAGCTCCCCCTGGTGGCATCCACGGAACGCAACATGTCTGTGCCAACAAATGTAATTCCTATACAGCCCTGTGGGAATCTGAGGTATCACTGCAACCCAGAGGGGCTGCCACATAGCAGTTTGGGTGAGAGATAACCCTTCATAAATCACCTCCCCCTGTCCTTCCATTACAGAGGCATCCCAGCCAGGTATAGGACATGTTACCATCCATCTCAACAATTAGGTCCATAGGTGCTCGGACATTGATGTAATCTTTGTAATTTTCTCTCTGTATACCACTACAATGGATTTGAAATTAAGCAGGGTGTGACAGAAGTTAAGACTGTCAGCTTTAATTTATAGTGTTTCAGAAATAACAGCAATTTTTCACAGAGTCCTTCTATTTTCACAGGCTGAAAAGTATAAATATAAAATATAGTCATTGCTTCATTACTTTGCAGTCAATGATTGCCTGAAGACAGGAACCCATGGACATCACCAAATGCCGAGTTTCCTCCTTTGAGATGCTTTGCCTGGTCTTTACTGCTGCCGACTTCAGTTGTTACTTGTTTGTTGGTGTTTCTGCCTTCAGTTTTGTCTTCAGTAACTGAAAAGCCTGCTCTGTTGGGTTGAGATCAGACGATTGACTTGGCCATTGAAGAATATCCCATTTCTTTAAGTTGGGTTAAACCCTTGGGTTGTTTTCACAGTATGTTTTGGGTCATTATCCATTTGCACTATAAAGTGCCTTCCAATCAAGTTTGCAACATTTGGCTGAATCTGAGCAGAGAGTAGAGCCGTATACACTTCAGAATTTATCCTGCTAATTCTGTCAGCAGTCACATCATCAATAAACAGCAGTGACCCAGTTCCACTGACAGCCATACATGCCCATGCCCTAACACTGCCTCAACCATGTCTGACAGATAATGTGGTATGCTTCAGATCATGAGCTGTCCCCTACTTTCAACGCACTTTTCTCTTCCTATCATTCCGGTACAAGCTGATCTTGGTGTCATCTGTCCACCGAACCTTATTCCACAACTGGGCAGGCTTTTTAAGGTATTTGCTGTGAAAGTCTAATCCAGCCTTCCTGTTCTTCAGTGTTTCCGGTGGTTTGCATTTAGAGGTAACTTACTGTTTCTGTGGTTTGGGGCTCTCTGGTGCCCACTTATGATCACAATGCATATATACATATACCATATATACTCGCATATACAGTAAGTCGGATCTTGAAACCCATAAAATCAAACCCTGACTTATACTCCCATTCAAAGCTTTTTTTTTTTAACATCTTCTTGATTCCTCCAATCTCGCACCAGTTTCTTAGACATATCGAATTTTGTTGCAGCAGCACAGCTACCAATTTCTTTCGCTACTTCAATTTAATTTAAAACCAGCTTCATATTATCTTCTTCTGATCGAGCGCTCCATCGTAGATAAGGGATGCTCTTATGATAAACGTGTATGAGGGTGTGAGATACAAAAAACATAAAACAGTGCAAACATTGCATCAGAATGGATCGGGTATTACCGTGTGGTCATGTAGGCACAATATATAGAAAAAAAGGCAGTGTGCTCCATGGTTACTCTCTCAGGTGGGCGTTCATAATCTCTTGTATCAATAGCGTGAGTTTTCTGCATTTGACTTATATTACCAACACTATAAAAATACTGGAAATTATACGGTAAAATCAATCCGCCAGAGAATTTAAACGCGAGTATATGCGGTAGTATGCGGTAGTATGACTTTACTTTACTATACAGTAGTTAGTGCTATATTCAATGTTTGTACATTTTTTCTTTGTCTGTGTTTCTGATGCATATAGTTTCATGTGTATCATTTTGCTTTTCTCAGTTTTAACAATTATATTGTGCAAAGTTTCAAAAAACTCCTTCACATTTCATTTTTGTGTCCAGACACCGTTTACTCTACATTAGGCCTACATTTGTTTCCAGTACTCTTTACAAAGTCATGTAAGGTTTTGATAAAAATATAAAAACATTTTATGCCTAAGTCTTGAAACAGTAGTGAAAGGTTTTTGTTCATTGGTCACAGCTTTGAAGTGACTGACTGACATATGTGAAAAAGGTTTAGCGTCTTTTGCACAGGTGAGTCTGTGTTATGAGAAATGCTTTAACTGTTTTGGGAGCTGAATTAACAGTCGCGAGAAAGATGTTCCTGATGTGAGAATTGCATCAAAGTGATCAATATACATTAAAGATGTCTGCTTTGTGGGGTGGCATGGTAGCACAGTGGTAGTGCTGCTGCCTCGCAGTAAGGAGACCTGGGTTCGCTGTGTGGAGTTTGCATGTTTTCCCCGTGTCTGTGTGGGTTTCCTCCCACAGTCCAAAGACATGCAGGTTAGGTGCATTGGCGATCCTAAATTGTCCCTAGTGAGTGCTTAGTGTGTGTGTGTGTGTGCCCTGCGGTGGGCTGGTGCCCTGCCCACGGTTTGTTCCTGCCTTGCGCCCCATGCTGGCTTGTATTGGCTCCAGCAAATCCCCGTGACCCTGTGTCAGGATATAGTGGGTTGGACAATGACTGACTGATTACTGACTGATTGACTGTTTGCTTTCTCCACTTATCAGGAATCTTTCCAAATCCCACAGAACCCCTCCAGAATGAAACGGTAATTTGTCAAGAACTGGGTCTACAAGTAATCACATGACCCAGTACAGTCCCATTAAAGAACCTTTGTTGTTGAGAGTGTAGGTAGACGGACTGTACAGCAGCATACACATGAGCAGTTCCAAAAGGCTAGAGAGTATGAGTGTTGTCCAGCTAATCTGGGTTTCATCATTTTAATTTAATTAGTGACTTTGCTACATTCTGACTGATTGGACCTGGTGACAGAGTGCTGTCTCATATATCGTTGATAATTTCTTTACATTTTGTGTTTTTTGGAAAGGCCAATGTCTCCCCCAGTAATGGAAAAAAATAGGCTTAAGAAACGAAAGGGTGCTTCTTCTGTTCCTCCTTGACATAACAGTTTTTAGTTTGAAGACAATGCTTTGCTGTGCCCAATTTTGGGCCGCCATTTCAGCAGCTAAAACACAAAAATGTTCATTGGAAAACAAATGTATGCAATAAAAGCTGGCAAGATGTTGTACTGCAGAGCTGCATTTACAAAAAAAGCCAACTATTTCCTATGCATGCTTAATAAACTCAAACAAATAACTGATTTAAAAAAGGAATGCATGATGCCACTTTTATAAAAAGTAGACATGCTGCATGGTTTTGCTGTCAAGATGTGGCTTCCTGCTGATTGACTGAATCCTCCGTTTTATCTATCGACACCATTGTCAGCTCTCAAATCCATCCAAACTTCTGCCATTCACATCGCCAGCTGGTGTTTTATTCTTGAGCCACCATTGCAGCACAGATCTAGACCATCTGTTTTCTGTGTTCTCAATCCATATTATTCTGCCTAGAGCTGCTTTTGAGTATCCAAAACACTTCTTTGATTTGTCTTCCAGCCTTTTTTTGTTTCTCCCTATTTTGCTGCCAAGGTTACATTTTTCTTTTTGTATGTGTGCCTAAGCTTCCCTGCAAATTGCAGCTTTTGTGAATTTTCTAGTCTTAGGTGTCTGATCGATACATCAAGCCAGAGAAAACATATTTCTTAAATATGTCCTATCTCAGGGAGAAAGAGAGAGAGAGAGAGCGAGCATCATGCACCTCGGTTGCAATTAACGACTTGTTTTAAATCATGAGTTGCTTCTTATTTTCTCCGACAGACCCCACATATCAGCACAAGAAGAGAAGGCAATTACCAAGACAATGTCTAAGTACTGGGGCTAAAATCTGCATAACAACAAATACATTTTAGGGAAAAAAGAGAACCAAAACAGCTGTTTATATGCAGGAGATAAAGTATGCAAATGCATTAAGATAAAATGTTCCAACATATTACTCCAGTTTTGTCAACTGTACTGCCAAATTTCTCTGACATGATTCGAGTGAGCCCTTTTTTAGGTGCAGGAGATCATTGTCTGGTTATCCACAGCCTAGGATCCTGCAGCAGGCAGCTTATCCACTAGATAGATCTCTGCTTCACTCCCAGATATACAGAATTAGCTGATAATATCTTTGAACGCTGTCAGATGTCAAGGGGCGTTTTCAGATATGGCCAGTTACATTGTATCCTGTACAATGTAAGCCTAGGCAAGCTCTGCTGTTTTTTTTTTTAATCTTTTTCTTTCTTTTGTCATCTTCTGTTTATATGTAAGTGTATGGCAAGGGAGCCTAATATTATTATAGGGTTAAACAGCAACAAAGTTCTGCCAGAAGAGTTATGTTGGGAAAACACCCCCACTATTGCCTTGTACCTGTTATGTTTGTCAGTTTGAGTTTTATAGTGTCTCTCTTTACATATTAAAGTATCTATCTATCTATCATATAGTGCCTTATCTATCTATCTATCTATCTATCTATCTATCTATCTATCTATCTATCTATCTATCTATCTATCTATCTATCTATCTATCATAATGTGCCTTATCCATCTAACTATTTGTTATATAGTGCCTAATCTAGCTATTTATAGAGGAATGATGCTATATAAAAGATTGATAGATAAGAAGCAACTGGTAGAAAGATAGTGTGGAGGACTGCCAGCTTCTCATGCCGGTCCTCACCCCCAGGCCGCCAGGAGGAGCCCTCCCGACAGCAGGATAATGCCCCGAGGTCCAGCAGGGCCTCATGGACTTTGTAGTATTTATACACAGCCCTGCTGGATACCTTAGGGGCCACCAGGAGTCGCTGTGGGGGGGGCTTTTGGGCTCTTTTGTGCCTTATGACCCGGGGGTACGTCACGGTCACGTGACAGGAAGAAACGATGTGCTCCCGGGTTAAAATAAAAGACTGATTGCCCTGACCCGGAAGGAATAAGGAACTGTGGACTGCTGGGACAGGAACACCTCCGGGTCAGGGGTTATAAAAGGACTGTGGCTCAGTCCAGACACTGAGCTGTGCTGGGTGGGAGAGGAGCAAAGTGTCTTGGGTGAGGAGGAGTGGTTTATTGTGTTGGAATTAGTGTTTGTATGAGTAGTGTGGAAGGTGCTTGGTGCACTGTCGGAAAAAATAAAAAGTCTTGGACTTTTACCTGGTGTCTGGAGTCATACCTGAGGGTTCAAGGGAGCACTAGCGCCCCCTACTGCCACAATAGATAGATAGATAGATAGATAGATAGATAGATAGATAGATAGATAGACAGATAGATAGAAACTATACAGGGTGGTCCAGATCTAATTATCCAGATCCAGATCGTCTAGATGACTTTGATTTATGCGGGGACAATTCCAGTTCGGCGCAAAGATGATTCTTCATTTTGCCAGTTCGCACACTTCTTGATGGTCCAGGATTTTTTGGGTAATTTTTGATATAATAAACTTCACTTATAGCATAATGAAAATTGCATAATTAGATCTGGACCACCCTATATAATATATAGATTATGAAAGACACCATATAATAATAGATAGTTTATTTTCTGTCTATTATTTAGTGTCTCTGTCTATTGTAAGAGCCATAAAGGAAGTATGTAGGATGATTACTTGCCCAGCCAGGAGGTCATAATGGATTGGTGGTGGAATATAGAGTCACTAGTTGGAATGCCTTACAACAATACAATAATATGGATGGACTGGGTGAACATGGATGTTGGGAACAGCTAATACCCCCACACAGCAGGTGGCAGTGTTCCTCTTGGCTGAACTCATTTAGGACGCCTGCAGGGTGGTATGGGAATTGGAGTCCAGAAGTGCAGCCCTCTTGGGGTCCTTGGGTGCCATAAGAGGGTGCTGCCCGGGGAGAACTGCCCTCATTTCTATCTGATTCGAAAGTGCTTTGGATCACCAATGCCATGACAACAGAAACAGTCCCGGCCTCAGTTTAAAAGAAGCCCACAGCTTTACCTCGAGGAGTCAGCAGGTGGCACTCACCAGTAGAGTGGAAGGAGCAGAAGAATCTGGAGTTTGTTATTGTGTACTTTTGACTGTGTTCACTGGAAAAGGTGTTGGTGAGAAATAAAATCCTTTATTATTCTCCCAAGTTCTGTAGAGTGACATTATGACTGTGGTTTGGGGCTCAGTGGTGCCCACTTGTGTTTACACTATCTATCTATCTATCTATCTATTATATGGTGTCTTTCATAGATAGGTAAACTTTAATTTTTTTGAAATTCCGTTATTAAAACGAAAGACTTGTAACACCAGTTACACATCAAATTAAATATGAGAAACAAAATTAAAAATCGTTTCAGGAAAAGAACAAAGGAAAACTGCCATCAAACAAAAACAAGTGATTACTGAAAAGAATCCTACATACCCAGTCCATAATCCTCCTTATGCATAGTGAACAACACTTACCCAAAACTCCATATGCATTTAAAAGAGCTGATATCATTAATAAGTCCTTATTATGCAAATTATACTTTGAGACCTCACATTGCAACTGACAGGACTTAAAGGATCTGCTGCTAACATCTTGGTGCCAGATACCACAGGGCACCTTCACAGTTCTTATGGAGCTCATGCCTTGATGGGTCAGAGCTGTTTTGGCAGTCCTAGGGGAAGGTACATAAAATTAGGTGGTTTTAATATTGCGGCTGATTGCTGTATAGTGTTTTTTCTATCTATCTATCTATCTATCTATCTATCTATCTATCTATCTATCTATCTATCTATCTATCTATCTATCTATCTATCTATCTTTTATATATTGTCATTCCTTTCTGTTCTGGAGATAGATAAGAAAGACACTATACAGTGCATAGCATTAATAATCAATATAATATTTTAAAATTACTAGACAGTATACTGTACATAATGTAATGCAGTATATCACATCCTATGTATGATTTTGTTTTGCCTTTTCTTGTCTGTTGTTGGCACTATATTACTGTAAAAATTTCATTGCATTATATTAACGTTGCAGAAAACTAGAACTTTACTGAATTGATCAAATTATTCAATCTAATCTTGGTTTTCTTTACACCAAGCATTTCTCTTGTTATTATGTGCTATTTGTCCATTTATTAACAAAGGTCCTTAATTCACCTCAAGTTGGCGGGATTTAGAGCCTATCCTGAGTGCACTGAGTTCGATGCAGGAATCTAGCCTGAGCAGGGTGCCAGTCCATTGCAGGGTACACACACAGAACCAGTATAGAGTCACCAATTAAGTTAACACACGTCTGAGATGAGGGAGGGACACCAAAATACAAGAAGAAGGTAGAACGCATAGGCATAGGGAGAATGTGCAAATCTCAAAGAGACCAAGCCAGGGCAGGGATTTGTACGGAGGGCTCTGAAGCTGTGAGTCGACAGCACCAAATCCTTCAGCCCTGTGCTGCCCTAAATACAACTCAGCAATCTCCTAATGCACAGTATTTGAAATATTTGTTCTGTAAGTAATCAGCAAAGTCAGTTGTGCCAAGTGTAAAATTTACAATGGTATTTTAATGTCATCTCTCACAAAGTCATAAGTCTTAGAACTCATTTCTTTCCTATATGGGCATTTCATCTTCTTTCAGTGCAGATAATGTCAGAGATACTAACTTATAAATGTGTGAACTGCTAAGCACAGTAAATATTTACAAGAATAATAATGAGACAAACACTCCATACACTTTAGCACATTTCCTGATAAACACCAATTTTAAAAAGGCTCTAAATATGGAGTATTTTTACAGTTTAAAGGTTTGCACTGTTTTGCAATGTAAGTCAATAAGGAGGCTGAGCCTGCAGCCCACTGTTAAACTTAATAGCCTCTACCTTTCATGTTGATATTCAATGTATTTTTAATATGTGAATACTATTAAAAACCAAGTACAAGTTTCTTCTTAATGATGGGAAAATATATTTATTTAAAAATGAATGACATTGGTAAAACAATTTATTCTAAATTAATCATCATCCAAAAATATTTTATTACCTTATATGATATGCTATGTGACTCACAGTAATTTGAAACAGAATACACTTTCTTCATTTTTGCATTTTCGGCTGCACCCCTTCTAGATTCTATGTTTCTAGTTTAAGTGATCTCGGCTCCTGAGTTCAACTGCCATTTAAGTCATTATTAGGTTTCATTTCATATCTTCATCACACCAATATTCAAGTTTTATTTCATTTTCTTCACGTGAATGGATGACTAGGCAGGCAACGTAGACCTTGCCTGGCGTTCAGTGCATGCTGCTATTACTTTGTGAGCACGCATATTGACAGAACATCTTGAGATGCGCGCGGCTTCCTTTGGAATGCAGATTGGAAAACAGAGATAGTTTAGGAATGATAGATAGGAAATGCAATTAGGATAAATGTAAACTACCCTCAATGTTCTGAAGGAGCAAAACTAATTGAAAGAGCTGTAAGGATAAAGATTCAGAGCTACCGTCAATCACAGAAGCCACAGAGGAAACAAATAATAATTTAATTATACCTTAAATACAAATCTATCTTTGACGAACCTGAAATGTCATTTTCTTTTCTAAAATGTGAATATTAATGTCAGAACAGAAGTAGTTATGTCACTGTGAAACTACCATTATGAGGTAAGAAATGTTTAAAAGGGATAGAGTTGTATAGGCAATTACTGTATGTTATGAACTGGGCCGGGAAGAAAAAACAACAACCGTATAGCGTATTCTAGCAAGATATTTCAAACTGATTACAAGGGTAATGACTTTCAGATGTTTCCCCAGAGAACTCAGTGTACCTAATCAGGATGCCTTATTGGTTACTGAAGTGTACAATTTTTTGATGAAAATTAGGTTTGGATATTGTTTGCAAAAAGAAAAAAAAATAGCTTGGATCGCAGAGGTTGTTAACACAGGGTGATAAGTGCATTCTGTCTCTCTGGCTGCACCAATTAAGGCTTAAACTAAAGCAATTGCGATTTAGCTCCTACAGTACTGTTAGTTTTCATCCTAGATTTGAATAGGATTTTTTTTAATATATGGATTTTTTTATTGTTTAGAAAATAAATAAAAATTTCTATTAATATACTTTTATACTGATGTTCATTGTTAACTCATGGTTCCAGAGTCCTGGCTTCAATCGTAGTCCTGACTCAATGGACTGGGCTGTTGATGTTGTGCCTGAAACTGCTCTGGAGTGCTCAGTTTTCCTGACACCAAGTGTTTGAATTACTAGGTTAAGAAAATAGCTCCATGTGTGTAAAGCAGTGAATTATTCAACTCAAAAACTTTTATTGAGCACATGCTAAAATTTCCTAAAATGTTTCCAGGGCAAGACCCAACCTGCGAACATTGCAATTGAGCTCTGGCCTCACTTAGCCACGTATTTTGAGCCTGCATCAAATTAACATCATTCTGGAGAAAACATTTTAAATGCCACTCAGACAGCCTTGGTGTCACAATCCCTCCTAGCCCAATAACAGCTGCGTTTGGTGGGCTCACAGAGGGGCTTAAAGTGGAGAAGGACAAACAAATTGTAACTGCCTTTAATTCACTATTGGCACGTAGACTTATTTTGCTCAACTGGAAGAATCCTAACTCGCCTCTTTTAAGTCATTGGGTAACTGATGTTATATACTAAATCTAAATCGTATTCTGTGATATCATCTACTGCTAAATTCTGCTCCGTACTTGTAATATTTTTATTTTTATACTGTATTGAGGATTATTTGTATTTTGTTTTGTTCTGTTCTGTGTATTGTATTTCCCTCCTTTTTTATGACACCCAATGCACACCCAACCTACCTGGAAAAGGGTCTCTCTTTGAACTGCCTTTCCCAAGGTTTCTTCCATTTTTTCTCTACTAGGGTTTTTTTTTTTAAGGAGTTTTTCCTTGTCTTCTTAGAGAGTCAAGGCTGGGGGGCTGTCAAGAGGCAGGGCCTATTAAAGCCCATTGCAGAACTTCTTGTGTGACTTTGGGCTATACAAAAATAAATTGTATTGTATTTGAAATTGGAAAAAAATCAAATTCTCACTTAGAGGATCTGTTCAAAACTTTTTTTTTTTTTAAATCTGGCAAGATCTAATCAATAATATTTTAGAATAGGCATTTGTATTGGAGCAAAAGACTCCTTTCTCTCTTTAATACTCTTTACAGTATTGCTCTGGTTGTTGGCCTTCCTCCCATTCTCACGGGTAGGGGTTGATTTGAATTTAGTTTTGTTAAGTTTTGACTTGATTGTATGGGATGTTATATGTTTTTAATAAATTCAATAAAAGATAAAAAAAACAAAGAAAATAGATGTGTGCTGTGAGAAAATGTACAAAAGACAGATGTGTAAAGGGACATTTCTTATATTGGGACAAAAAGGGGAATGTTGTGAAGTAGAGCAGAGATATAAGGAAAAGTCCTCATTATTATTTGGAATTTCACATTCAGTTTATCAAACAATAAATTTCAGCCTATGTCCTGGTTTAGCATTGGTCATCAAGTCATTACTAATTATACTAGCATTGTGTGGTCTTTGGGACAAAAAACAACCCGAAGATTCCCTAGCAGTTTTCCTATAATCGTGAGCTTAGAGAGACGTCAGCTAACTGTTAAGAAAGACCCTTTAGGCACTGGGGCGCCGCCTGGCGGTGGCCATGGGTCCCTACAGGGCTGGGCTTCCAAGCCCTTTACCCGAGGCCCCCAACATAACCAGGACGGACGCACAAGCCCTCCTCCGGTCCTCCTGGGCATCCCGGTCGGGCTCCAGCCCCGGCCGGGGACCACACTATCTATCTCTTTCTCTTAGTGCCAGACCTTGCTAGGTAATCCCCATTTACTGTTTGCCTCTGCCTGTTATTATTAACAAATAAGATGTCTTTTTTTGCCAGCTAAATCCCAACACTTGCTTGCTTTCTCTGTTGTATTGTGCATTTAAAGGTAAGCTGACATTAATGGTTAGGATTCAATTTGGTGGTTATTAGTGCTGTCATTTTGTGTGGTTTTACAGTTGAGAAAATGCATTTTTGTATTGCTAGTTTGTGTTTCCTGTCTCACCTTTACTGTTTAGCTTTTCTGCCTTGTTCCTTTCCTGTTTCCATTTGACCACATTGTTATGATGACCCCACCATGCTAAAGAGCATGTGCAAGGTTTTAGTTCACATGTGTCTAGTAGTGTGCAGTATGCCTAAACAGAAATGTGACACAACAGTTATTTTTTTTAAAAAGTGGCCAAAGGAGTCAGCTTTTAGTAATATCGGGCAACTCCTTTATAAAAGTAATTTTGCAAGCCTGTTCTGGTCATTTTAAGTGTCTGTCTGTCTGTGTGAAACACCTCACAAAAGCATGGCTGGTATGTGTGCTAGACTAATAAACATCCCACATAAACCTCCACTGTCTAGTCTCTTCGTCTCCAATGCAAGATAGCTCCCAAATAAAGTAGAGGAGCTGGAAGTTACCATCTCAATGCAGAAGAACATCCAGGACTGCTGCATTATGGTAATTATGGAGATGTGGCTCAATGCTACGATTCTGGATGAGGCTATTAAGCTAGAGAGCTGTGTAGTACACCAGGCCAACAGGACCAGAGCATGGGAGTAGGATTGTGTGAATACACAAAAAAATAACCAGTGTACAAATGCTAAGATCATTGACTTGGAATATGTGTCAATAAAATGTCGTCCATTCTATTTGCCAAGAGATCTTAACAGTTGTTATAGTCACTGCTGTATATGGACCTCCGAATGCTAACACTACAATTGCCTTAGGCTTTCTGCTAACTGCCATTACCAAACAACAGAATGCCTACCCAGACGGAGTGTTTGTAAAAGCAGGCAAATTTAATGGCTGTGCTCCCTAAATTCAAACAACATCTCCAATGTCCCATGAGAGGAAAAAAAATACACCAGACCATGAGTACAGCAGTCTCAAGCATGGGTTTAAAGTATTGCCTCTCCCACATTTGGGCCAGTCTGACCACATCTCTCTGTTTTTAGCTCCAGTATTCAGACCTCTTATCAACATGGTCAAACCAACTGTAACATACATACAGGGTTGGCCAGAGGGAGCTTCTAAGCAGGTCCAGGACTGCTTCAGTAGCACTGTCTGGACAATATTGGAGGATGGCAATATTGATTTATACACCTCTGCTGTACTATTTTATATAAAGAGTAGCATAGACAATGTCACTATAACAAAACAAATCCATTCTTTTTTCAACAATAAGCTGTGGACGACAAGAGATGTACTAATCTTGCTAAAGTCTTGCTCAATAAGGCTTTCCACTCTCATGGTAAACAGCAGTACAGTGTTGCCAGGTCGAAGCTGAAGAAGGCATTAGAGATGCTAAAGCTGCCAACAAGTGCAAAATTGAGCATTATTTTGACAACTCAGACCCTCGCCATGCATGACTAGGTATACGTGACATAACTAAACAAAACAATAATAACAGCCCAGCTACTAATAGCAGCAGTTCCTCACTGGCAGAGCAGCTTAGTTGCTTCTTAGAACGCCATGAGGAGGAGAGACCAGGAACTGTCATAGCCACATTTCCAGCTTTAGATACCAACAGCCAGGTTCTCACTATACAGTCTGCTGATGTTATATTACATTCCAGAATATTAATATATGAAAAATGGTTGGCCAAGGACAAGTTCTCAGAGACTGCGCTGTGGAGTTATCGGAGGTATTTACAAATGTCTTCAATTACTGTCTATCGCAGTGCACTTCTCCCCTCAGGGAAGACATATAGAGCATATAGAACAGTTTCTATCCCAAACCAATTACTACACTAAATTCTGTACTGAAATCACACACCTTATAATTGTGAAAGATCATATCTATCATAATTATTTATTTATTATGTTAACTTCTGCAATATTTTTAAGAAAGCTTTTTTTTTCCTATGCTAACAATTGTGTAATGAGTCAGCTATGTATGTGAGTATATTAGATGTGTGGTTTTTAAAAGTGTAGTTTTGAGCGCCATTTCAAGTACTGTACCAGAATCTCATTGCATGTGATCCTTATCTTATCCTATCCTGTCTTATCTTATCTTATCCTATTTTATCATAGCCCATCACAACTAATCTTATCTTAGCTTATCCTGCCGTTTCTTATCTTATCGTATTTTATCTTAGCTTATCTTATCGTAGTTTATCTTATCTTAGCTTGTCTTATCGTAGCTTGTATTTTCTTATCTTAGCTTGTCTTATCTTATCTTGACTCGTCCTATCTTTGCTCATCTTATCCTGTCTTATCTTTTTGTTTCTTATGGTTACTTTATCTCATCTTATCTTTTATTATCTTTCTCATCTTGTCTTATCTTATCTTTCCTTATCTTATCTGGCCTTGTCTTGTCTTATCGTGTCCGGCCTTATCTTTTCTTGCCCTGACAGGTTACTTACATGATCTTCCTAACTGTAACAGTATAAAATACAAGCAAGGAAAACAAAAGGTTATCTACATATGAACAAAGCACCCTGTGGTGCATACTGATGTTTTTCCCTTGCACTGAACCAACCTCACAGCACCATTATCTGTAGATTATAATGATTCACTATTTCATTGATAGAATCATTTACCATACATTCACCTGGTGTCTGTAACGGCCAGTTGCTGGAATAAAGATCACCTTTTAATTCAGTTACTTCCTAAAATTTGTCATAACTGAATAGCTTTATAAATCCCATCTCATGGTAAATTTCTGCGACTAGACATCATTATGCAAATAAGGATTTTCTTTGTTTACATGTAGGTTATGTTAATTTTCAATTGCAAATTGTCACTGTTGAGGGTATTAATATGGTGTGTGTGTGTCAGGGAGAGAGTAGAGTGGTCCCTGTGATGGACTAGAGTCCAACTGTTTTAAGACGTTTGTCCTATCCTGGTGAGATTTCCTTTGGCCCCAATAACTCTTAATTAGATTGAGAAGGTTCTAGAATCTGCCTACTGATCTCAGTCCACTGTGAGCTACACAGTGAATGTTAGACACCATGCATATATTTTCAGACTTGTGTTTAATTTTTCTGTCATTGTTGACTACATGGTGTTCAGGGTTAGTCAGGCACCCCATTAAAGCTACAAAAAAGAAGTAAACCCATGTGGAGTCGACATACAACGTATAGTTTCTTTAAGGAAGTTCAGTACTATGGCTTATTAGGGTTTATACCACATGCTGTTATGGTAAGTCAAGCATGATAACCCCTTTTATTGGCTAACTGAACCGATTACAATATGCAAGCTTTTGAGGCAACTGAGGCCCCCCTCTTCAGGCTGGCATCCATAATGGCTGACACGGCACAACGCTGTACTATTACCACATGCTGCTTTAATTTCTCCTGACACTGTAAATACAACTGTGGTTTCAGTGACATGATTTTATTTTTCATTTATAATGTTCCAGCTTATTCTTAAGCAAGTCTGTGATATTATTGGAAGGAGTTAAAAGGAATTTCAACAAAATACCATTTTTTAGAGTTGTTATACTAAAAGGTAGAATGTTGAAAGAGTTTTCAAAAAATAGGCTTGATAAGAATGTGGGAAATAATATGTTCAGGCTGGGATACCTTCTATTATTCTTGAGGTTTTTGTCAAATTTTCTTCTATGCTGAGGCCCAGTTAAGAAGACTCAAACTACTATTTGCACCAATGCTTGTGTTCAACTAGTGAAAAAGAATTGACTTTTGTACTGAGCCTGGTCATTTCATTCTTTTCAGCATACCCTTCAGCTTTCCTTGCCTCTGACCAGCAGCCATACTATATGGACTTTAGAACAGGTCAGGTACGTAAAATTAAGTATGCTTGGGCCCGGCCAATACTTGGATGGGAGAGGAGCCAGGACAAGCTTGGGCTGCTGCTGGAAGAGGTGTTGGTGAGGCCAGCAGGGGGGTGCTTACCATGTGGTCTGAATGGGGATCCCAATGCCCCAGTGCAGTGACAGAGACCCTGTTCTGTAAAAATTGCACCATTGTTTGAATGAGATGTGAAATCGAGGTTCTGACTCTCTGTGGTCATAAAAGATCCCTCAGGGTGGTTCATAAAGAGCTGGGTGCATCCCGATGTCCAGGCTAAATTGTCAAACACGGCCTGGTCACTTTGGCCCCCTAATCATCCTTTGTCTCTAATTGCCTCTCTCATCTCTTAACCAAATAACAGCTAATGTGTGGTGAGTGGACTGGCGCAAAATGGCTACCAGTGCATCGTCCAAGCGGTTGAAATGGCTCCCTACTCACTATGTAAAGTGCTTTGAGTAGTGACAAAAGCACTATACAGATGTAAAGAACTATTAGTATTATAATTATTATTACTGAAAACTCAAAGGCTGCTTAAATGGAAGGATATTGAAAAGTAGTACCATATTATGTTTCTCCAAAAAATACATATGCTTGCTTTTGGCTACTTGTCAAAATACACTAAACAAGATAAAAAGGCACTTTCAAGCTCTATTTAAAATACTGCATCCCTGCCAAAAATCGAACTGCTGCCCAATCCCTGATAGCATTTCTAACAATCTGGACTCCCTTTCTAAGCTTCACCAAAACGAAGCTCCTAAGGCTACCAGATAAAGAAGACCACCTACTGGGTACGTTCAACTCTCCTCACACTTCAAAGCAATGTGTACTTTGAAATCTGAAAAGAATTCCACATGAAGTCTCTATAGTGAAATATTTCAAATCAGTTTAATGTGCTGAATGGTTACTACTCACATTTTTAATTTTTTTTTAAGAATTAAAAAATAAGCTTTGTCGATAATAACCCAAGGTTGCTTTGCTCCACATCAGACACAGTTTTGCTCAAGATTGTCCACCCAAATAATTCAGTAATAAACAAATGCTGCTATTTGTGGCTTTATTGGTCAGTGCCACACATTTGAGCCAAGTGGCCTTCTCTTACTTAGTTGTTTTTTTCAATATTTTCCAAATCAGGCTAAAAATCAATTGAAGAGCACGTCTTCTCTAGTTATCTCACCTAGCTGCTAGTCATTTAATATTGCAGATGATCTACAAAAGAGGTAGAAGGCAAAGGGACCAGGGGAATAAATATGTGTCAAATGACAAGCTACGTTCATAACCATGACTTCCATCCAACATTCTTGCTAAAAGAAAAACAAAACTCTAATTTTCAATTTGGGCAAAGACTGGGAAATAAGACATGTTTAAATAAAACATGCAAACCTTGGACATCAAACTGCATTTTTGTTGAGTCCAAAAAGAAACAAGAGAATCAAAGTCAAAATGTCATACCCAAAAATATTAAACAACTAACAAGAAAAGGTTTTAGAGAGTATTAGATTATGCCTGTCTTTTCAAAATAATATTTAATAATTCATTTGATGCTTACCTCCATTTTTTGGGCTTACTCAGGTATCTTTTATTTTTGTCATGGTATCCTTATGCACATCCATATATTATGATCACTCAACCCAAATCATGAAGTTGCTAAACAATGCAGCAAACGTTCCTCAGCCATTTGTTTCAGCCCAGCAGCTCTCATGGTCGTTTGAGACAGGAGGCTCTAACAAGTGCTCTAAATAACTAATAAGAGAGATCGGCAGACTTAAAGAGTATTGAACCTTCCAGCTTTCCATGATAAATTAAACCTTTAAAAGATGTTCCGTTATTTACAGTAACTGTGCTGGATTGCCAACTCTGTAGCACAAAGAGGAATTTTTACCATTTCATAGCACCCACCATCCATGTTTAATAACACATACTATAATGCCAGTCGTGAATACTCAAAGAGGTCTGGCCAGGCCACAGCACTGACTCATTCCACCTGCATTTTGTATTCCAAACTACCTCTTTGTACTGTCTGCTAGAGCAAAGGACTACGAGCACCTGCAAAGATGTTAAACATGAAATGGGAGGTGTGCCTTTCTTGAACAAAAACAGTTTTCTAGAATACTGAAGTACCAATATTTAAAAACAAAATCTAGATGGCTAAAGTGTAAGCAAAGTCAAAACAAGAATTGCCAGGAGTCGCTACCAAAACTACAAGAAGATCATCTGAAATTAAAAACACTAAAACTATGAACCGAATCAAGAAGTGGCAAGCTATGAGCTGTTAAGCAGAATACCTAACTCCATGAGTTCAAAATGAGCACAATTCAAGATTTAAATCCATAATTTGGACAGAAAGCTGAAGCGGTACGGTGAGTTTTACAGATACTGTAGATAGATAGATAGATAGATAGATAGATAGATAGATAGATAGATAGATAGATAGATAGATAGATACTTTATTAATCCCAAGGGGAAATTCACATATTATGTGCAACCTCAGGTACAAAATGGCCACTAAGATGACTTTTACACCCCTCAACCTAATTGACCCCTTAAGCCGTGACCTCAGAAGCAACACCCTAGCAATGGAGACACACCTCAAGATGATGGGGTGATGGTGGCACCCACAAAGAACCAGAATGGTGCCAAACAAAAATTATTTGTTCACATTTAATTAAGGTTTATAAAAATAAATCTGAATGACAGAATCCCCGCAGTAATAAAAAAAACTCTAAAGACTCAACAAAGAGTAAAAAACACTAAGTAAATGGTATGAAAATTTTAAAGCAAAACAAATTCATAACAAAACTGAAGTTAAAAGTTCCCACCAAAAATAACCTTTATATCAAGACGTTCTGGAGAACACATTGTCACACACGTGCGCATGGGAGGCAGCTAAAGGGCTTGAGTAAGAGCAGTTCCGAGTCATACTGGGATGTGGCAGAGTGCACTGACTCTTTTTCTCCCTTTCCTGTAGGCCATTCAAGGGAGATTCCACGCGGGCCTCTTGACGTCACTTCCGGGACCGAGCCTATAGAAGGAGACCTTGCCGGTTCCGGCCCCTGCGATGTCACGTTCGGGCTTGAAGACCTTCATGAGCCAGACCCCTGTGATCTCATTTCCTGTCTTCCCCTTTAAAAGCCTCCACCTTTTCCCTATTCCTTCAGTGCTGTATTTACTTGATTGACTTTGCAGCCAGGAAATCAATTAAACGGGTGGCTGCCCCAAACCTTTCTATGACTCTGAGTCGAGTTTGTGACAAAATGTACACACAAAGTATACTGTTGCTATCAAAATGTTGGATGATTTGGAATGTGGGGATTAACATTTATGTTGTCACAACGATAGACCACATGTAACACATTAACATACTAATTCCATAGGAATGGGGTGGCAGCTGCACCACAAAAAGATAGTACCTGCAAAAACCAATAGCATTTAAAAAAATATGAAAATAATTTTAAACCATTTGAAAACAAATTTAAATCAAAAAGGTAATAAATTCAACAACCTCAGAAACTACTGTATAATAACTATGTCTTTATGAACAGAATTCTTTTCTTTTTTTAAAAATGAAATACAGATTGATAATGAATCATAATCAAAGCAGTAGGATACTCAAGAGGAGATTGGTGGCCAGCTGGTCGGTCATCCAGATTGTGACTTTATTTACTCAAAGTGGAATTTCAATAAGATCTTGAGGGCTGATTACACATGTAGTACACAGATTGTTCTGCGCTACTGCAGTAGCAAGTGGGGACATTTCAAATTAACAACAGACAACAAAAAGCTTCTTATCTCTAGGAATGTCAATAACTAGAGATTTCCCTTTTCTAATTCCAATTGTCAACTTCATGTATTACTATGATTTCTATAATATCCCAAAGATGTAATAAACATCTGCTTCATTAAATAGATCAGTGGATTTAGAAACTATTCAGACCTCTTCACTTTCTGCACACTTCATTGTGATGCAGATTTGAATTTAAATGGATAAATATACTATTTTAGCCCATCGAGCTGCACTCAAATAGCCAAATAGTGCTTTAATTATCCTTGCAATGTGCCTGAAACTTAAGTAGGGTCAACCTGTGGCAAATTGAATTGACTGGACATTGTTTAGAAATGTATATAAGGTCCACAATTCACAGTGCATGTCAGGACAAAAGCAAGGCCATGAAGTCAAAGGAACTTTGATAAGATCTCCATAATCAAGTTGTGGCGAGGCACAAGGCAGGGCAACCACATAAAACCACTTCTAAAGATTTAAGTGTTCCCAGGACCACAGGGGCCTCAATATCTGTGAAATGGAAGAAGTCTGGAACCACCAAGATACTTCCTAGAGTTGGCCATACAGCCAAACAGAGTAGGACCTTGTTCAGGAAGGTGACCAAGAACTCCAAATTCCTCTTTTGAGATGGGAGAAAAGGCCCATGACAGTTTAAAGGACTCTGAGAGGATGAGGAAAAAGATGCTCTGGTCTGATGAGACAAAAGTTGAATTCTTTGGAGAGATCTCCAATTACTGAGTCTGACTAAAGGCACTGCTTATTACCTTCCTAATATGCTGAAGCATCATACTATAGGGGTGCTTCCCTGGGACAGGGAGACAGGGAAGAATAAATGCAGCTAAATATAATAATGTCCTTGGATAAAATCTGCTTCACAGTGCCACTGACCTCAGTCTGAGCCAACATTTCACCTTTCATGAAATGACCTGAAACATACTGTCAAGACAATGCTGAAAAGGCTTCAGGGCAAGTCTCTGACTGTCTTTGAATGGCCCAGCCAATGCCCAAACTAAACCCAATAGAACATGCATGGAGAGACCTGAAGATGGCAGTTTACAGACACTTCCCATCAAATCTAATGGAGCATGAAGGATAAACTGCCCAAATCCAAGAATGCAAAGCTTGTAGAAATTCGGAGAGCCAAGAAGACTAGGAGCTGCATTTGCTTCCACAAGGGGCTGAATACTTATATGAGTGAGAAATTTAAATTTAGATTTTAAATTTATTTGCAGACCATTCTTAAAACATGTTTTCACTTTATCAACATGGATTTTTGTGTGTAGCTTGATAGGTAAAAGTAGCAGATTTATCGATCTTAAATTAAATGTACAACACAATAAAGTGGAAAGAAAGTGTAGGGGTCTGCCTATTTTAAAATTCAGTACAGTACAGTCCTGGAAGATATTTCTCTGTTTTTTCTCCCAAGCTATGGAATGCCCATCTGACTCTGGTTCACCATGTAATGATGTGAAGGGTCTCTAACAGACACATCTGTTTATAAACACCTGGGAAGGTTTGGTGGATTTACCTTTCTGCTGAATATCTGCAGCTGTACTGATTCAATAAACTATCAAGCAACTTTGGTTTTGTTTGAGTTCTTGCTTTTCATCTAGGCTTAAGACTAACTGTAGTTGTGAGCTTCTTGTTCTCTGTTTTCAATTGTGTTCTCTTATTGATTATTTCCTTTGCACTTTCTAACCACTCACATTGAAGATGCAATGTTCAAACGATTAGCACCAGTTAATTGAAGCCATAAAAACACTTTTTGTTCCTCATAAATCATTCTTATTTCTAATTTTAAGTAAACCAGGACACCCTTTTCCCATTATGTTATGGTATGTGGGTTGGGATTCTTCTAATTGAACAAGATAAGATGGGGTTTTACCAGTGCATCACATGCTATCACAATAAACAGTGAAGTCCTATTAATTGTCAGCCCAAACAGAGCTGTGAAAACGTTAGGGATTGTTGTGATTCCCAGATTGATAAATAACAAGAGATTGGTAAAGACCCTGTCACATTACCTGACCTTTCCAGCAATTTTCAGTCATAGACTTCATTTACTTTATCTCAGTGGCAAGGGACAGTCATGATGCGCATCCGTGATGTCCAGTCATTTAGTCAGATATCCCCAACAATTCAATCCAACCAGTCTGCAACTCGCCCTGACAAAATCAAACTGGCTTAATTTTGCCTTACGTTGCAGAGGCGGTCTTGTATGTGAGAGGTGAGAACCAATGAGTGCTCACCTGGAAGTATAATGCATATAATCCAGGTGTGAGGGTTAAGGAGCACAGATCTATTGGACCACACAAAAAGAAAACGGGACTGTCTGCTTGATGTCTGCTGCATTACGTACTGCAACAGAATGAAAAAAGAGCCATGATGAACTGGCTGTACCTTAAAACCATTTAAATAGCATCCACTCTGTAAGGGTGACACATTACTGACTATAAAAAATGGGGTGAGTTTGGGGAACATTGTGTGGTATAGGAGGTCTACTGCTTAATATTTTAAATGGCTGGTCCGATCTCTGTGGGTGTGTGTGCTCATGCAGCTGTGGGAGGTTGGTGAAGTAATTGAGGCAAGGTGCCACTGCATGTGAGGGTGCAGTCTGTCTCAATTGCAAAAGAAAAACAGGCAAAAGGGAAAAAAGTGAGAAGAAAGACAGAAGTAGATCCATGAGGACAGCATTGGGAGGAGAAACAGAATGAGCATTCAGCCCAACTATCCTGTTCATCTAGATTGTCCAAATCAACATCAAATGAAGATCTGAAGGTCTGTAATGATCAACAATTTAACACAATACTTTGCATTTTGTAATTTATTCCATTTGTGTGAAATCTGCCCTTAAACAAGTTTCCAGCTGTGTCCCCCTGCTCTTGTTGCAAAATGTATTAAAGTAAAAGAACTATTGTACTAACTATACTAATTCCTTTCATAATTTTGAACACTTCAGTCATGTCACCTCTTAATCTAAATTTGTTTAAACTGTAAAGGTTCAACTCCTTCAACCTCTCCTCAATAACTCACAACTCTTAGACTGGATGCTTTTCTTTGGACTTTCTCAAGCCTTGATATGTCTTTTTTTTTGTAAAATGGAGAACAAAACTGAACATAGTAGTCCAGGTGAGGCACCTTTGGTGTGTTATAAAGCTTAAGCATAACCGTCTTTGATTTGTACTCCACACCTTAACATATACTGTATAACCTCACATCCTATTAGCTTTCTTGATCACTTCTGTACACTGCCTGGATGTACATGACAAGTAATAATAATAATACATTTTATTTATTTAAGTCCACTGTTACTACTAATGTAGGCACTTCTCCAGTATTTTCAAGTTTCAGACCTCCCATTGTGAATTCAAATCTAACTTTTTTTACTTCCTACATATAATACTTTTCCATTTATTTATATTAATTTCATCCACAAATTTGCCCAGACTTATATACTGTCCAAGTCTCCCTACAACAATTTAACTGATTCTACATGATCTGTCCTTCCACCTAGTTTGGCATCTTCTGCAAACTTAATCCATCTACAGATCACACCCTAAATTCACACTTCTTTTAGTGTGATCACTAACCTTTCATGTTGAACCTCATCAAATTCCTTCTGAAAATCAAGATAAAAATATTATATACGCCACTCATATTTTGTGTTGCTTCCTCAAAGAATTCCAGCATATTAGTAAAACGCAACCTTCCTTATCTGAACCCATGTTGACTATTTGCTGATTCTCCTATCCCTGACAGGAGCTTTCCTTAATAATTGCTTCCTTTAACGTACCTGTGATGCATGTTAAGCTTAGTGGCCTATAGTTACCAGGATCAGCCTGATCGCCCATTTTATACAATGGGGAAATATTTGATAGCTTCATGTCTTTAGCAGTGTTCCCAGTGTGAAGAGATTCAGGGAAAATATGCATCAAGGGTTTATATCTGTACTTCTGTTAAGGTGATTTGCGTCAGGGCCTGTATTAACAGCCATGGGAACACATATAGGAGAGAATTATTCAAGGGATGTAAACACAGAGAGAGGACAGTTGGGATGGCACAAGAAAAGAGTGCACACTCCCCAGACCTGAAACTGCTGGCAACAATAGGCTGCTATTGAGACCACTGCAGGCTTGTCTGGCCCTTTGGTTAAAAATGGGCCAGAAGTCTTTTAGGAATACCTGGGGCGACCAGGAGTTTTGTAAGACTATGTTTGAACTGTAGATAATTCAGAGGAGACCAGAAGTGATCTCAAAAGTAGTGCAGGGATTGGTTTTAAAAGAGGCCAGTACACATTGCTTGGGTGAACTTGGAATTTGGTGGAGTGTGGATGAGAGTTCACTTGGCAGTAAGGAGAAGAAGAAAAAGAAGAAGACGAGAGGTGCAAGGAGAGAGAAAGGTAGAAGGTGTAGACCTAGGGAGGTATGAGTGTCTTTTCATTTTTGCTTTACTACCTTATTTATTGTGTTTTGATGTGAAATTCCTATAACCTTCTTTATTCAGTTTTAATAAATTTTTCCAAACTTTCTTAAGCACTCAAGAATAGATGTTATCTGGCCCTGGTGATTTGCTGGATTTTAGCCTATTTAATCTATACAGCACTTCTCCCTCTACAATTTCCAAGTGACTATGTACCTCCTTTGTAGTCTCTGTTAATTTTGAGAGGTCATCCACTTCTTCACATGTATAAATTTCAATAAAGGGCAAGTTCAAAGCTTTTGCTATTTAACTATCTGTATATTCTAGCTCGCTTTTACAATTCAAGATATATAGAAAGCATAAAATATTGAAAGAATCACATTGAATCTTCTTCTTTATTTCATATTTTCCTTCATTGTGTACAAAATAGTTCCCCACAGCATTCTATTCATCCAATAACTTTCAAGAACATTTCTCTTCATTGCAAAAGAAGACAGAATGGGGAAAAGTTGCTGAGACTTCTATACACCTCTCACCCTTGCTATCACTCTCTAATCCACACCAGAACAAATGATGTCTAAGAACATATTAGGATGTATCATATAAACTGGAGAATATAAATCAATAGACGTTATAGTCCAATTCCACCATATTCGAGTGAGACCATATACAATTATATTTACCATTTAACAAAAAAGCACTAGAAACCATACCAGAAATGAGATGCACCTACTGATTAAATGATATGCTAATCAAGGCATAATCCTAAATCCAAGATACATGCTTGAGAGATTCAGAGTGATAAAACAAAAAACAAAATCTAAGACATTCTTGTCTCCCAAAGGAGAAAAGAGCGTAAAACAATTTATGTAATTGAAGGTAACCATTTTGACATTTTGAGAGGTGACTGGAAGAGCTATTGAACAAGTTTAGCAGTTTGCTTGCCAAACAAATTTGACAAATGGAGTAAGCACCTTTTGTTTTTAATTTATGTTTTTATTGTTTTTAGAGTATCTGGGACTGGCCCATCATTATAAGTCTTTTTTGTAATAAAAAACTTCTGAAAATATCACCCTCAGTGCCTCTCCATAGAATAGGCTGCATAACCTTCCTGTAAATGTTGACTTTTTTGGTAGCTGTGAAACATTATGACAGCCTTTTCAGTTATTCTGTGTTATTTATATTGTAAATTTTAACACACATTTTGTTTAGCATAATAAATACAAGTTGTAAGGAAACTTTTTGCTGTCATTAACAAACAAACCAGACAAATCAAGGAATTGTGCAAATACAAGTTAATGTTAAATTGACTCATGTAACCGATAAAAAGTACAGAGAAATGCATGCAAAAATAAAAAAATTAAAAATATTGCCGGGGGTCTGTTTCAGTCATTTACTGTCAGCTTGATGTTTCTCACCTTTTGGTCATGGCTGTAAGCCAGTATCCAGTCTTCATGTCGGGGATGAAACAGCAGACTAAGAATGTAGAAGTTCAAACGAAATTTCTGATAGTTGGCTCCTTCATCTGAGCTGATGAGCACACTGCTTTCAATCTCCGGATCACTTAGGAGCATTATCTATGAGAGACATTAAAAAATAAAAAAAACAAAGAGAGAGAAGAACATTCGTTTATGAGAGTATTGAAAGGGCTTTTCATTCATAGATCTGCCTTAAGCACCAGATGGAGAGTAAATCAATAACCTGGCCATTCATTCATTTTACCTTCACTTTAGAAAGTCTTACTTTTAAAAGCAAAAGCAGCAAGGTTGGTTGAGTTTGATGATCTAAAGATCTTCAATTGACATTTCATTTCTTCACATGCAGTATCTTTAGAAAATGACCATCCACTCTCTTGTTATAGCTTTTAAAATGCTTTGTTCTCTTTTGAACAAGATTTTTTTTTTTCCTTCATTTTATTTTTTTCTATAATGGGACTGTATGGCATGTAAGGCAAAATTAATCTGGCAGGGTAAGGCACTTAGGTAGACTCACAGAGAAATGAACACACTCAAAGAAAATGTTTGAAACTTTAAAACGTAAGAAGCCACTGTTGACTTTTTATTAAAAAGAAACTTATGGCGGTTACTACATATTTACAACCTCCTGTTCATGCTCAGGTCTACACTGCTGAAAGTAAAGGGTCTTTTGAAAGTATTCAGACCCCTTCACTGTTTAAATATTTTATTATGTTGCAGCTTTATGCTAAAATTGTTTCAATTCATTTTTTTCTCATCAACAACACTAAATACCTCTTGATCATTGTAAAGATTATCACACACGTGTGCATGGGAGGCAGCTAAAGGGCTTGAATGAAAGTAATGCCATGCCAAACCAGGGGGAGGTGATGTGCACTGACCCCTTTCTCTTACTTCTCTGCAGACCAGTGTTGGGAAATTCTGCCTGGCTCTGATGACTTCACTTCTGGTTCCGGCCCCACGGATGACCTCACTTCCAATTCCGGCCCTACGGATGACCTCACTTCCAGTTTCGACTCCAATTACGTCATTTCCTCTTGTCTACCTTAAAACCGCCATACTTTTCCACACCTAATCAGTTCTGTTTTGGACTCAGACCTGTACACAGTTTTCAAGTATTTTACAGCCGGGAAAAATTATACGGGAGGCTGCCCCAAACCTTTTTTTGGCTTTTTGTCGAATCCTTTGACAATTCTTGAATACTTGAAAACTGTCTCTGTGCACCGAGAGAGACGGAACTGCATGGAAGCACAGATCTGGGGAAAGCTACAAAAATTCTGGCAGCATTGAAGGATCCCAAGAGTGCAGTAGCTCCATAATTCTAAAATGGAAAAAGTTTGGAACAGCCACATATTTTCCTAGAGTTTGCTGCCTGGCCAAACTAAGCAATTGAAGGGAGAGAGGTGACCAAGAACTCATCGTAATTCTTGCTGAGCCCCAAAGAACCTGTGTGGACAAGGGAGAACTGTCACTGTAATATTTCCCAAATCTGGGTTAAAGGGCAGGGTGGCCAAATGACATAAGAAAGCCAGGTTTGAGTTTGTGAAAAGTTATCTAAAGGACTCTTAGACTAAGAGGAAAAAGATTATCTTGTGTAATAAAACTAAGATTGAACTATTTAGCCACAATTGTAAATGTAATGTCTGCAGGAAACCAGGTGCCACTTATTACCTGCGCAATACCATGTCAACAGTGAAGCATGGTGGCGGCAGCATAATGCTATGGGGCTAGTCAGGGATAAGACAGCTGAACAAATAACAGAGATATCCCTAATGAAGACCTGCTCCAGGGTGAGCCTCAGACTGGGCTGAAGGTTTAACCTCCAATAGGACAATGACCCTAAGTACAAAGTAAAGATGACAGAGGAGTGGCTTAGGGGCAACTCTGTGAATATTCTTGAGTGCTCAACCAGGATCTAAACTCTCTGGAGACACCTGACAATTGGTCTGCATTCAACCTGACAGAGCTTGAGAGGATCTGCAGAGAAGAATGGCCGAAAATCCCTAAATCCAGGTGTGTGTAGCTGGTTCCATCACATTCAAGAAGACTCCAGACAGTAATTGCTGCCAAAGATGCTTCAAAAAAGTATTGAGTAGGGAGTCTGAATTAAATTGAAAAATTCCTTAACACTTTGTTTCAGTTTGCCATTTTGGGGTATCGAGTTTAGCTTGATAAGGGAAAAATATATTTATAGGATTTCAGCAGAAGCCTGCAACATAACAAAATGTGAAAAAAGTGAAAGGGTTCGAATACTTTCAGAATGCACTGCATATGACTACATGCACACAATTATATTGCATTGCTTTACTGTAACTTTGCCTTCACCACAGCTGTTTCAAGCCTGGCCTCCTTCTTCATTGCAAACCATCTCTTCAGTACAGTTCATTTTTCTCCGCTGCACCTCAACACAACTTAAGGATGCACTGTAATGCAATTTAACTGCCAAGCTGCTCATTCCCCATCTTCTGGCTTCATTTCTAAAGCTGACCCATCAGATGCAGATGCTTGAGCAAAGGAAGGTCTGATCAGATAGACTGGAGCTTGACAGGAGGAGTGTGACGGAAACCACTGCACACATATGCACTTATCGAAATGCTTCACAGTTTTAGATGTTTTTACACATAAATGTGTCAAAAGGTAAACTTTTTATGTCTGGAAAGAAGGTAATTGTACTAAATGGTTAAACTTTATAATAATGGCTATGCCTCATGGTAGTCATTTTTTAAGAATCTTTTGCTTCTCTGTGACAACTTGCCATCATGAAGAATCAAAGAGCTCTTCTTTGCACTACAGGATCCTTTGGAGGAGTGTGAGGCCTGAATGTTTGGGAGCTGAAGCTGTAGAACGGCCAGGGTATATAGAAAGATAACATTCACACAAGTGGACACGATAAAGGTTAAAGAAAATTAGATTTTGAGCTTTGGAATAGTCTAGTCAAAATCCAAACCGAAATACCACTAGGACAGGGGTTCTTAAATGTTTTAATTTAAGGACCCAAACAAAAAAATCTGTACCATGCTGGGACCCATGTAGCGGATTAGTATCATAATGTTATAGGAGCCATAACTAGACAAATAATAATGTCTATATAATAAAAAATTTGACATTTGTGTTTTCTTTCAAGTACCTCTCTCATGTGAATATTACCAAAAGAGAAAAATAGAAAGCAAATGTATTGTTAATGAAACATTAATTAGAATTCAAACCTGGGAATCGACTCTTGAGGTGTAAGTGCTTAGTGCACACTTTAGAAAAGCTGACAAAAGTCAATTCTTGTGGTGCAGCACAGGTCTTTGAAAGAACAGTGTAAATGGTCACTTAACTTTGTCACCTGACGTATAGTGCCAAATAAAGAATAAAAAGAATCGATGGAGTTTATTTATCTTGTCTTATATGGCATTTAAATAAAATGCTTTAAAATGAGCTAACCCATATACTATAACATTTTTCTAAATTAGTTTGCAAATACTTCAACATATCCCAGTTTTCTTGTAATAATTCAATTCAAGTTATTAAGCTAAATTATTCCTATAAAATACATGCACTATTTGTTTATATGGTTAATAGAATAAATCTTGCAGAATAATGTGTCGAACACGTCCAGTTTGAAATATTTAATGCTACCAACTGGCATTGGGCTGAATATCTACAGCTTGTCTCACGCTTTTGATATTTTCTGGTGTTCTTACTGTTCTCAATGCTCCAAATACTTATTTCACATTACCAGTAAACTGAAATTTCTCCAACCTGTTTGAAATAGAATTTCGAGGAGGAATTCTTGCCCTTCTCCGCACCTCTGCTGCTGCACAATTAGATTCAATGTATGCCATAACAGTAAACCTGTGATGAAGCACTCACCAGTTGTTTATGGCTACTGAAATTGCTTTCAGTATTCGGCACTGCCATATGATTGCACAAGATATACCCCCACGCTATTTACATATTGCCAGGCCACTACAGAGGATTCAAAATGCAGCAGCATGTCTGGTGTTTGACCAACCAACATGGGCACAAGTCAGTACTCTCTTCAGATTACTAGACTGGCTCCTTGTAGCAGCACATATTTAATTCAAATCCTTGATGCTTGCCTGCAGAGTATTCAGCGGGTCTGCGCCAATATATATGGAGACACCTGTAAGATCTCATGCTCTTTCTTAACAACTTGGGCCTCCTGATGAATGGTGTCTGGAGACACCACCTCTGGGCTGCATCAAATCTCTGTCCAGACTCTTTTCAAATGTTGATGCTAGCTGGTGGAATGAGCTGCCCACATCCAACCTGAACTGTTGACTCCTTCTCTGTGTTTAAAAAACATTTAAAGACTTTATCTTTGATGAATTTCTGACTGATTTTAGCTGTTACCTTTCTTTTAATCTACAAATTGTAAGTCACTTGTATTTTGTTCTGAGCTTGCAAACAATTTCTAGCATTGTCCAAAATGGCCCTCCTGACTGACGTTTACTCAGTTATGTTGACCCCCCCTTTGTAAATCACTTTGGATAAAGGATTCTGCTAAGCAAAGAAATGTAAAAGTAAATTTCAAGCTTGTTATCCAGGGTGACTTACAGCATTTGAGGTACAATTGGTTATATTTCTTTTGTTTTTACAGTTAGAGCATAGACAGGTAAATGATTTGCTTATGGTCACATGGTGTCAGTAGTGGGATTTGAACCCACAGAGTCAGGGTTTAAAGTCCAAGGCCTTAACTACTATGCCATACTACCTGCATGAGGTTAAAAATAACAAAAGGCTGTAGGATCAAATGTTATTCAGTAGTTAAATTTTGTTATCTCCTTTTGATATTAGTTGGTTTAAGTCCTACCTAACACTGGCTCCCATTTAAGCTTAGGGCTGATTTCAAAATCCTTCTTTTAACTTATAACACCTTAAATGGCCAAGGCCCTGCAGTAAGTAATATCTGAGCTTATCATTACATTACAAACCAGAGTTCACATTGAGATCTCAAAATGCCAACCTACGTAAAATTCCAAGGATTCATGAAATAAACAGTGGGAGGTTGAGCTTTTAGTTACAAGGCCCTGAAGCTGTGGAATGATCTGCCTACTTATATAAGAGGTGCCCCTTCAATCTAAGCTTTTAAATCCAGACTGAAAACGAACTACTTCAGTTTAGGATACCCCGACTAGAGCTGCTGATTAGCTGTGCATACTGCAGTTCTGTTTGTTAATCAAGTGTAGAGAAATATAAATAATACAATTTTTTAAACCAAAACTAATCCTCCTTTATTCTGTTTCTTTCCTCAGTATATGAATGTGGCACATGGTGCCACTGCTGCACTGCCAGGCTGCTGTCCTGCATATGGAAAAGTCATCTTAATAAAGGGATAATAATAATAGGATGGAATAATTCTCTCATCAGATTGGGCATAATGCTAACACTCTGCCAGAGAAAACCCATAAGGGGGGTAGGTGGGTAGTTGGCCAAGGTCTCCGGGACTGTATCTGTGTCTGACTTTATTTTTGATTTTAATCACTTACATTGTTAACTTTCCATAGTTCATGAATTAATTAATGGACAGATATTGTTTGTTTCAATTTAGGTTTAATTAGTTTCCACATTGTTTTTCACCTAACTGACAAATTGTTATCTGAGTGCTTTAACAAATCCGCATTTACATGTGTACCAGTTATTTGTTTAGTAATTAGCAGCATCTTTACTTGTATTATAAAAGAGAATTGCTGTATTGTAGTATGCATTATATCATATACGATTTGAGTACAGGTTCATTTTAAAAGGCCCTGTGTAAGAAGCCTTCAGTCTAAAGCACTGCAGTATAAGGAAAGCCACTCATTTCAGTATAAGAGAATTTAAGAGTAATGATGAAATTAAAAAAAAAAATTTATATAGTGTATTACAATGGAGTTTATTTTAATTTACTGATTGAGGAAAGATGACGTAGGGGGTTGTTATAAGGTTTCTGGCTCATGTCAGCCAGTTGTTAATACGATGCTCTTAAAACCACTTCTGCTGTTCTCAGAAAAGCTTTTCAGAGCAGACTGAAGGCCTCCACTATGCTCACCACATTGGGGAACTGCCATTTAAATTAAAAACACAGATTCAATTACAGCAGTTATTATTAAATAAACTTTCGTCTTCTTGTGACACTGTGACTGCGTACTTATCAAAATTACACCAATGTGCCAAGCATTTCCCACTCCTGTGCAAGATTCGGATTAGAAATACAGTAGCACATTTTTCACTGAGTAAAATGCCACCTCTCTTCTCTCAAATCTACCAATGGATTCTCTCTGGCGGTGATTTAGACAAATTGCTTTTTATTAAGAGCCAATAAACAGACAGTGGATTCATAGCCAGTATTCTTTGGCCTAGGTTTGCAGTCTTGCCATTCATTACTGTCAGACGGATGGCAGTAATGCCTTCCTCCTTTTCCCCCTTTTACATCCGGGGACTTGTCAGCTGTAATTGATCGTTTTTAAGGCCTAATCATTTACTATAAAAGTGGATTAAGCTACAGCATTTATTACTTAGGAAAAATTACATGTCAATCTGGGTTATTTCTCTTTCTCATGTAGGGATATAGGAGTTCAGTGTACAACTAAAACAGTTTTTCACAATCACAAATGCAATGCAGAGGGGCAGAATTTGTGGTTTCAATCACATTCTAGAAGACATGAGGCTTAGCTCACCTCTGTGTCATTTTATAATAATTAATAAATACCCTCACACTCCATTTGGAGGCATCGATGAACATCTAGTTATTTTTATATATGGACAGAACAAAGGAATGCATGGTAGGTTAACTGACAACTGTGCATTATATCCGTATTTTGTGACTATAGGTGTTGTGCATAACTCTTCAATGTCCTGACTAGGGATGGTTTCTGCCTTGAGATTTTTGTAGCCAAAATGGGCTCCAGCACAATGGGACACTGTCCTGGGGAAAGCTTGTTTGACAATATTTGGATTGATGGAGAAATGAACTAGGAGGAATTAGGAACACAAAGAGCATGGTCATAAAAGAAAATGTGCTCTCTCAATCATCACAGTTGTAGGTCACTTGAAATGAGATGGATGTCTGTCATGTTTATCTGTGTGTCCTATAAACACTGAGCAATTACATGGAAATTGGATGTTCCATTTAAGAGTGTCTTCCACAAATGTAGGTTCTCCCTTCTCTCTTTCCATCTCCATCTAATGTCCGTCTATTCTATTGTTGCCTCAAAAGTGAATTATTTGATGAATTATGTGACCACATCTCGCATCCCATCTAGTCATACTGATCTAGCCTTTTCAAAGTAGGCCTTGAAGGCATCTTGGAACCTCTTCGTCTGGCCACCAAAGAATCTATGGCCTTGGGTAAGCTAATAGTACACCACCTCACTGAAGACACAGGGATTGAACATTCTGTTGCGGTGGACCATCGAGTGGAGTTGTTTCTGCCTGGTTTTAATGTTGGTCATCTTTGCACCGTTGAACATGCTGGAATTAGAGTGGTAATCCTCCCATTTCATATGTGAATCCTCAAGAGGCTGTACTGATAGAACCACTCAAGAGCTATCAAGCTACATGAGTATTAATTCACATCATCTAGTGCAGTTACAATCCTTCATGTTCCTTATATCATCAAAAAAATTAATATCCCATATTTATGTTGTTGTTAATCAAATTTGTTTTCTAATACTGTGAAAAAAATGAATTAATTTGGAATGTATAAATGATTTGCAGCAATTAGATGATGCAAAGATTGGTGCCCTGCAGAGATGTAATGCTAAACTCACTGAAATATGGAGGAGCAGCAAAGGGTTACATTTAGCAATCAGACTGATTCCTTCAAAGATGCACAAAATATTTTAAATTATTTATCTATTAGCATCATTATTTTGCATTGTTAAATTACATTCAGTAACTCAGCACATGTATGGTTGAGGGGCCACAGGCTTCAACAAGACAACTAGCAGTGTAACATTCTGAAAATGGAAATGGAGCTGCTAAATCACTTTCTGACCGTGATTCAGTATCATTCTGTCTTTTAACTGGCATGAGTTCAAAAAAGGAAAAAAAAAAAAAAAAAAAAACATTGGAATATGCCACTGGTATATTTGTACATATAAAGTGGCATAGAACAGTATTTGCTATTGAAAGGTCCCATAAAAAAATAAAAGGTTGTTCATTAGTCTGTGCCTGATTTTGTATTTAACAATGGTGTCCCTAGTTACTTTACCTGACAATGTGCCAAATGAATAAATATCGGAACTTTTATTGATTGGCAAACTATTTAGAATTTCATTCACTAAGGCTGTTGAAATGGGTGAGATGTTTGGCCCTTAAAAAACTTAACATTCCTTTAACTATATGGGGAGCAGCATAATGAACCACTGGTCACCAACGCTGCCTCACAGCTCTTGAAGACTGAGTTTGAATCCTGACCCTGTTCCTTTTGGTGTGAACTTTGCAAATTCAGCTTGTCTTTAAATGGGCTTTTCTCTAGGCACTGAAAATTCTTCTCCAACATTCCTAAGGTGGTATTTTAAGTTATTGGTGACTCTAAATTGGCCTGGTATCAGAAGGTTTGGTTACCTGGTTTGTGAAAGTGGATTTAAAAAGTTCAGAAAATAGATACTACTATCACTACTATTGGTACTACTACTATTGATAATATTTATATTAATTATTAATATGCCATCCTTCAAATGAGACATTAAACCAACATCTTGACTTTTATAAAAGATACCTGAGCATCTCGGGCATTTCCTGATTTGCTGAATAAATCGTCCACAACAGCCTGGACTTTCGGTCCACTAATCATCCCCTGTCCCTTACTGACTAACTACAGTATCTCTCTCATACCTTCACCACCTAATAACTAATGTGTGGTGAGCATACTTTTTTTGGTTTTCTGTGGTGGCAATCTGCGCCAGTACCTCCTGATCAAGGCACCATGCAGTCCCTTCAATGATGGATTGAAGGCCAGGGGCCTCATGTATAAATGGTGTGTATGCACAAAAATGTTGCGTAAGAATGTTCAAATCGCGATGTATAAAACCTAAACTTGGTGAAAAGCCGCACACATTTCGATGGTAGCTCTTACCCTGTCGTATGCAAGTTCTCTGCTCGGTTTTGCAGATTGGCGGCACCCAGCGTCAAAGCAGTGCTACTGTTCCTGTGTGGTTACCCTTTGATTTTTAGATCCATATCACTGATGCGGCTTTATAAATACACTGAAATTAACTGCATATTGTTTATTAGTTTAATGCATCTGATTGTAATTAACATGTAACAATATAATTGGTCCACAGAATGGTGAAACTATTCTAAATACAATAGCTGCTTTAGCATTGTTACTCTCACTGCACCTTCTTTTTCTGCTTTCAGCTGCTCCCGTTAGGGGTTGCCACAGCGAATCATCTTTTTCCATACTACGCTCACTGCATCACGCAGAGTATTTATATCACTATATCTGAGTGGGGAATCACAGCTCTACAGCAGCTGATCAGAAGGAGAATTATCAGTATACAGCATCAAGCACACGCTGCCTCAGCCATGCTGTCTATTGAACTTCTCTCATATGGCAAACGCTTTAGAGCCTTTCCTCATGGTTCAGAAATAGTTTAATCCCAAGAACTATAAATGCAATCAATCAGTTCATCAAGTGCTCCTTGTAGAACTGTTTGTACTTATAAGTACAATTACCTCACTGTAAACTTGCGATACAGTTCTAATATTGCACAACCTGAGCCACTTTATAAAGCGCGTATTTACATATGATGACGATATAATTTTTAAGATAAAATGCAGCAAAATATGTTTATTATTTTATACAGATAAACTTTAACTTAATTTAAATAATCTACATTGTTAATAAATAAACATGTGAGGACACATTGTCGCAGCGCTAGCGAGGATTGTTCCTGCCTCGCGCTGTATTCTTGCTTGTGCTGGTGCGACACTGGAAGGATAGATGGATAGAATAATTAAGCATGTACTATGAAGATATTTCAATGTTCCTTAAAAGTTTTGAAGAATCGTCATTCTAAGCTTACAGATGGCTTAACATCTATTACAGAGCTGATTGTGAGACGATTGGGTATTTGGAGAAAGAAAAGTAAGGACAGGAATTGGGGGTTAGTACGTTTGAAAGAGACAGTACTGCTACAATAAAGTATTTCATCGAAGGTCATGCACGGCGCAGCAAGAATCTTGCATGAGGCATGAACAATCGCTGCACCACCGTGTTCCCATGTTTAATAACATGCTTTAACTCTTATCATCATGAAAAATATATCAAGTATATATCTCAGTATTTTAATTATTCAGAGAGCTGTAATATCACGAAAGTAATGAATTCTGTGTCCTGTCTGAGGAAGAGAAAGCTGGTTTAAGAAGCACGTAGTGATTCACACACATAGAGCACATAGAAGATCAAATACAAAACAAAGCATTTAACGTGCTACTTTAGGTACGATGGGATTTGAGAAACTAGTAAATTAAATAATTTTAAGATGTAGTTTATGATGTTCTACTTTAATGACAAAATAAACTATTTGAATAAAGTGTAAATTTACAGATTAAAGATGACATTTCATACTTTTTTCCCCACTGTGTGCCTATTTTTTTTCTCTGTACCCTAATAAGCTTTCATATGACACTCAGACGGTGGGCTACGGCTCGCCTTTTCACGGCGACTTTGATATCTGACAACGTCTTTTTTATTTCAGGCACTGTGCGACTTTGTGAACTTGAGCTTTCGAGTTTCTCAGACATGCTATGTCACTCGATCAACTTCCTTTTGTTGTTCATACCACTTTTTAAACCAACAAATAGTACGTTTTTCCTTGCCTCCACTTGGTATTGGCTGAAATTCTTCTATTCCCCTGTGCTTTTGCCATTTCCTTTTCATAGAACGCTGAGCTTAAGGGCTGTTCATATTGATTTGCATATTCAAAGAGGTGTAATTCTAGGAGGAGATGGGGCGGGACAGCAGGAGCGTGCATATGCTTTACTTTTCACGCTGACCGGGATTTATGGAACGGAAGAACGTGGAAGTTGGCATTCTCACAGATTTATGCATCTGAATTTTTTTGTGCGTAAGCACATTTCTGCTTATGTGCTTACCGCATGTTATAGTGTGAATTCTACACACGATGTTATGCATGAGGCCCCAGGTCTTATCATCGGACTCACATTTAGAGACTTTAAAAGCCAAATTCTATGTTTAAGGACTATACCTCATCGGAATTCTATATCTCCCTTATATGCGTATGCTTTATTTCTCTGTTGTATTCTGGTTATTGTTTATTATTCTTATCTCATTTTAATTTGCTTTTCCTTTGCTTGTAAAGCACTTTGAGTTGCATCCTATGCATGAAAATATGCTATAGAAATAAATGTTGTTTTTTAAAAATGTGAGAGACGTTGGAGAAGATATATAGTGTTAAGGAAGGAGTTAAAAATCATCTTCTTTAAACACTTATGTAAACTGTTTTTGAAAACAAAAATGCATATTTGTAATTTGTGATTTTTCACCATATAAAATATAGTTATTGAATGTACATTATTCTGATTTTGCTACCATTTTATATTGTTTGAAACAGTAACAAAATAATAATACTATCTATCTATTTATTATATAGTGCCTTTCTATCTAATTAAAAATGTTGCAGTATCTTTATATAGCACCTATTTATATATCACAGGGTCCTAAAATTAATACAACCAATATAAATTTAAAAAGAAACACAAAAATACAAATAATAATCATAATAATAATAAGAAGAATACATCATACTGGTATATAATTGCATATTAAGGTGTTTCATATACAACAACAAATTCAACCAATACACATTGAAAAAGCAATACCTAAATGTAAATAAAAACACACAATTTTAAACAAGTATACAAAATAAACAAACTCAGGAAAAATCCAAACAATAAAAAAAAAAGTTTTTAAATTAGATATTTCATAGTCTGAGTGCATAATAAATAAATGTATTATAATGCAATGCATTCGCAAGCTAATCCAAGTAGGGCCTTGTTAACTAAAAAAATAAGCTAATTACCTGTATACTTCCAAAATTCACAGGAAGCCATTCAATGTCTTAAGGACAAGAGTACCAAGCACTCTTTTATTTGACCTTGTCAACCATCTTATCACTGCAGGTCGAATTATTTGCAGATGTTCTGGAAATGTTTTCAGCATGCATTGCAATAATCAATGTTAGCAGTAATAAACGTATGCAGCAGTCCTTCCGTGACTGTGAATGAACATTAAGACTTACATTACCTAAATGGTGGCTTTAGTAACACTTAGTAACATTGTTCAGCGTATCTGTAAAGTTGAAGTCACAGTTGAAGCTCGCTCCTAAATTTGTGACTTCAGAGGCTGATATAACATCAAGTTAATGTGATCCGTGGGTCCTTTAGGGCCAATCAGTGTCTCTGGCTTCATTATTAAGTAACTGGATCCCTGTATGATGTTGCTTTGAAATAATAGTTTTGATGGAAATGAAAAAAGGTGTTACAATGTTGTGGAACTCATACATTCAGCAGTTTCCTGTTTCTCTTCCAATATTCTAAGGGCATATTAAATACATTTAGTGGGTTCAATTGACCATTAAATATACCACTAATTCTGGACTGAATTTGACTTTCTTTACATTTCTCCTGGGGCAAGCTACAAATCCACACAATTCCAAATTGGACAAGAGAGGCTGAAAAATAAATGGGCTGCAGTTTCTGTAAACTGAAGTACTGGTCAGAATAAATGATCTTGCACAGAACAGTCAATGTATGGAAACAAGCAACAGGTAGTGTGGTGCACTGCAGCAACCTGGTGTCATGCTTGTTGAAATACATTAAATGAATAGGAATTGACTAGGCTCCGGTAGGCTTTTGTAATCTCCTACTTACTCAAGTACTTAAAATGGATTTTTTGCATATATATCTTCAAAATTAAATTAAAATGAACCACACATGATTCTCTGTCCAATACGGAGAGATGCTACACAGCAAAGTAAAGTGAGCACTTCTGCCTCACAATTACTGGAAACTGTGTGTGTTTGTATCCTGGTTTATTCATTAGTACTTCATACTTGTAAGACATTTTTACACAAGAAAAATGACCAGATCAGGCTGCATTATAACTGCATGCTGTCCTACATGCAAGTACACCACACACCTCACAAGGAACGATTTTGAGGAGACATGGCTGATGAATTCGCATGTTGCACAGCTGTTCACGTGTTTCTCATTTCTCTCTCCATCCACTAAAATGATAGATAAAGGCCACTGACCAAACCATCATTGCGCCTGCTGTTTGCCTCTTCCTTTTCCCCACTGGATTAAGTCAGCCCCCGTCATCAAGATGGCATTAGCAGTTGACCAGTGTGTTGTCCAAAAGCTTCCCTACTTTGCATAATCCTTGCCAACTGCCAATGAGTAGGGTTTTCATAACTGAAATGTTAACCTTCTCTTATGTTTCTGTGTGTGTTTCCTTAATGAGGCATATTTTTATTATTATACTTGGGGGTTCTCCCTTGCTTGCTTTGCTCGTCAACCTCCCCAGCCTGTGCTACGCGCCAGCCACTTCATGTCTCTGCTGCTCGTGTTGTGAAGATGGGGGCTGAACGCACCCCAATGAGATGTGGCTAGTCCTCCAAAACCCCCTCTTAAACGGTGATAAAATGGGAAACAAATACAGTTTTTTTTACCTCTTCTTTCCTCGATCAGCTGCTGGCTTGCTGCTGCTGCCGTGCCACGTGATCTGCATCTCGCACGGCGCTTCAAACATTTAAAAGCCTCTACAGCAGCTGTCCTGCTCTTTGTGTTTTATTTTTGGCCCCGGGCGTGGTTTAATCTTTTGGCACAAAGTCTCGTCTTGTTGGACATGCATTCTTGATATTTTTTAGTTTATAATTTACAAAACATAATAAGAATCTGAAAATCTAACAACATCACATTAAAGTTCAATAAATTCTGAAAAGAATGATATCAAACATATACATGTAGGTTTTAAAATAAGCCAAATTTAAAGCATGACAAAAAACGTGACATAAAATCCTTGCACAAAACTGTTGCACTTTTAGACTTAGGATTTTAAATATATAGAGTAGATTTTTCATAACTAGAGAACAAGCAGGTTAGGTGACTTTCTCAGTTTCACAAAGTGTGCCACAGACGTGGTATAAACTGACATCATGGGTGGTGTAAATTTCAGCATCCAATCCACTAGGCCACACAATCTGCTTATATTCACAGTCTGGGTGTAGTTTGTGTTCACCCAGGCATACCTGGGCTTTCTCTGGGTACTTTAACATTCTCCCATATTCCTAGCTTGTTTAGGTAAATGACAATGTGTCAGTGACTTATTATGTTGTGGCACCTCATGCTAAATTGGGTCCTACTTGTTGCCTGATGCTGCTCCTTATATGTGCTCAGGCTCTAGACAGCCTTAAACCAAATTCAGTAAATGGTGACTTTCCAATGCAGCAGACATTGAGTAGTTCCCAAACATAAAAAAATAAGAAATTTGAAAAACAGGAGGAGACCATTCAATCCAACAGGCTTGTTTGTTTAGCTGATAGCTAAGCTGTCTCAGTTCTTCAATCCAGATAATTCTTAAACATTGCCAAGCTTTCTGCTTCAACTTCATGTCTCTATACTTTATTCCAGATTCCCACAACTACAGTATTTGTCTAAACAAGTGCTTCCTGGCGTCAATCCTAAATGCACTTCCCCTTAATTTCTATTGGTGTCCTCAAGTACGTGATTCACCATTAAGCTGAAAGCATTCTACTGGATCTACTTTACCAATGAATTTGATGACATTAAATATCTGAACTAGGCCCCCATGCAGTCTCCTCTGCCCAAGACTAAACAGGTTTAATTCTGTAAGTCTGTCAGAGTAGGGCAGGATCTTAATTCCTGGGATGTACTTGGTTGCTTTGCTCTGCTCTGCACTGCTTAAGATGCTAAGTTTTTCTTATAGTGTTGAACAGAACTGCACACAGTACTCCAGATGCAGTCACACTAGTACACAATATAGCCATCATTTAACCATTAAACCATGTTGTTCATTTGCAGTAACTGTTTATGTGGGTTTTTGCATGTTCTCCCCATATCAGCCTTGGTTATCTATTAGCAACCCTTATGTGCAACAATTTGTATGTGTTTGCCTCTCCAAGTGGATACCTTTTCCTCCGTTATTCAGCATACACAACAAGGAGTACAGGAAGATCTTTTTAACCACTTCAAACAATAGTTAAAGTAATTTTTACTGAAGGAACTCTGTAATTTTAGTCCCATTGAAATTGCACAAATGACGATTTTAATGACATGTCTATTCAGACAATATTAGCTTAGGTCAAGTCAGGTTGGGGAGTATGCACCGGTACAGCTAGTTGCAGCATCCACCACACAATGAAACAGCTTGGGATCTCAGTTGGCAGATATGTAGTCTAGTCCCACACTCCAGAAATGACTATCCATCTGCCACAGCCATGTGTTACGTGGACATCCCCTTGGCCTGGTCCAGCCACTCTGTTCCTCAACATCCTACAAGCTGGATCACCCACTGGGAATCACACCACATGGCCATACTGCCATAAGTAATGCTCACTCACAATGTAGGTAATGTGCCTCATTCAGGACTCCAACAAAAATTCAAACCAGTGGTACCCAAGGATTCTCTGACGAGACACAGTACTGAAGGAGTCCAGTCTTCATCTCAGGTCACTGAATAACATTCATGTATCACAACCATATAGCAAGACAGGAAGCAGCAGGACTCTAAAGACCTGGGGCCTCATGTATAAACGGTGCGTACGCACAGAAATGTTGCGTAAGAACTTTTCCACGTTCAAATCGCGATGTATAAAACCTACACTTGGCGTAAAGCCACGCACTTTTCCACGGTACCTCATGCCTTGTCGTACGCAAGTTCTCTGCTCGGTTTTGCAAACTGGCGGCACCCAGCGTCAAAGCAGTGCTACTGTTCTTGTGTGATTACTCATTATTTTCATGACGCGGCTTTATAAATACACAGAAACTAACCGCATATTGTTTATTAGTGTAATGCATCTGATTGTAATTAACTCGTAACAATATAATGGTCCAGGGAGCAGCCATAGTATTCCAAATATCATAGCTGCTTTAGCGTTGTTACTCTCACTTCTTCTTCTTCTTCTTCTTTCAGCTCCTCCCGTTAGGAGTTGCCACAGCGGATCATCTTTTTCCATATTTCTCTCACTGCACCACTCGGAGTATTTATATCACTGTATCTGAGTGTGAATCACAGCAGCAGCTGATCGGAAAGAGAATTATCGATATACGGCATTAAGCACACGCTGTCTCTACCACGGCAAAACGTTTCAAAGCCTTTCCTGTACGGACCTCGCGGTTCAAAAACAGTTTCATCCCAAGAACTTTAAATGCAGCCAATCAAGTGCTCCTTGTAGAACTGTTTGTACTTATAAGTACAATCAACCCATTGTAAACTTGCACTATAGTTATAATATCGCACAACCTGAGCCACTTTATAAAGCGTATTTACATATGATGACGATATCATTTTTAAGGTGAAATGCAGCAAAATATGTTTGTTAAATTATATAGATAAAACTTTAACTTCATTTAAATAATCTATATTCTTCACTGGGAGTGTCTTTAAGGATAGAATAATTAAACATGTACTACGAAGATATTTCAATGTTCTTAAAACGTTTTAAAGAATCGGCGCTAAGCTTACAGATGGCTTAACTTCTATTACAGAGCTGATTGTATGGCGATCGGTTACTTGGGAAAGAAAAGCAAGGACTCTTGGGGCGGCCACACCAATATATATTGAATATAAAACAGAAAGATAAAATAACAACACAGCTAAAAACACAGCGACAAATTTCGCAAAAGTGAAATGCTTGTGTCATGAGCACAAACGTTCTTTAACTCCTATCATCATGAAAATGACATCACGTATACATCTCAGTATTTTAGTTATTCAGAGAGCTGTAATATCACGAATGTAATTGATTCTGTGTCCAGTTGGAGGAAGAGAGCCGGTTTAAGAAGCAAGTAGTGATTCACACACATAGAGCACATAGAAGATCACATACAATACAAAGCATTTAACGTGCTACTTTAATTACGATGTGATTTTCGAAACTGGTTAATTAAACGATTTTAAGATGAAGTTTATGATGTTCTACTTTAATGACAAAATAAACTACGTGATTAAAGTGGAAATGTCGAGATTGAAGTGGACATTTCGTGCTTTTTCCCCACTGTGTGCCTTTTTTCTCTGTACCCTAATAAGCTTTCATATGACATTCAGACAGTGGGCTTACAACTCGGCTTTCCACGGCGACTTTGATATGCGACTTCTTTTTTATTTCCGGCACTGTGCGATTTTGTGAATGTGAGCTTTCATGTTTCTCCAACACGCTATGCCACTCGATCAACTTCCTTTTGTTGATTATACCACGGCTTATTTGAACAAATAGTATGTTTTTCCTTTGCCTCCACTTGGTATTCACTGAAATTCTTATATTTTCCCCGTGCTTTTCCCATTGTCTTTTCACAGAAGGCTGCGCTTAAGGGCGATTTATATTGATTTGCATATTCAAAGAGGCGTAATTCTGGGAGGATTTGGGGCGTTACAAAATGCGCGTGCACGAGCGTTAGTTTTCACGCTGATCGGGATTTATGTAGCGGAAGAACGTGGAAGTTGGAGTACACACAGATTCCTGCATCTGTATTTTTCTGTGCGTAAGCACATTTCGGCTTTTGTGCTTACGCCATGTTATAGTGCGAGTTCTACGCACGGCGTTATACATGAGGCCCCTGGACCTTTGTCCTTTTGCAGAGATATCAGGAGTGCCACACACAACTTTCCAGCAATCACATATCCACTCATGCTTTCCCAATCCATCTACTGACTTTATAGGAAGAGTCACCAGAGAGATGAATGTCATTGCCAAGGTAAGTAAACCTCTCGACGCAGTTGACATTCTCTCCGCAGACACACTGCTGATGGTTGTGCCCAAGACATCATTAAGGCCTGGATCTTGATTTTTATGCAGGACACTCACAAGCCGAGACACTCAGACTCCTCACTCAGTCTCTTGAGAGCCCCAATCAGAACCTCCATTGACTCCACAAAGATCACAACATTGTCTGCAAAGTCAAGATCAGTGAGTCTTTCTTCACCAACAGATGTCCCACAACCATTGGACCCTGCCCAATACCTAGTTCATGCAAGCACTGAACAGAGTAGGAGCAGAACACACCACTGATGAACCCCAGAATCAACTGGAAAAGATTAGCTTAACCGGGGGATAATTTCATTGGACTTTTTATAGAAGGTATTGGGCCCTACCATCATTATTGAGATGTGAATGCACAGTCACTGACATAAATTTACAGGACAAAATTGCAGAGGTCCTCCAATAATAATTATCAGACCCCACCTCCTGACAAATAAAACTAATCCTGCCTGAGTAGGATTTAAAGCTGATCAGTGACCCACTGAGTTGGGAAGTCGTTAGAGACAACTGGTTATTTGGAAGGCGAAGCATGGGATAAAGGAACAGAAAGAGAAAGGAATAGGGGTAATGTGGGGACCCAATGCATGAAACAAGAACAACAATGAGCTACCCAAGTGGGTTAAATGGGAGCTCTTAAAGTACAGTAGATAACAGCATGTTTGTTGCTGATGAACAGTTTCTATTTGCTAAAAAAAAATGTATAGAATAAGAAAAGGCCCCTATCTGAACTAGTGTGGTGCTGAGGGGTCACCCGCTGCATGGCACCACACAGGTCCTAATCTGGATCCTGAGGTGGTTTGTCGTGTGATGGGTGCAGCAATGTGCTGTATCAGCGTGTGCTCCTAAAAATCTTGCAAAAATTCACACCAATCAAACTCATCACTTTGTAAGAAAATTAAAATGAACAAATCATGGTCTTGCTTCTTCTTGTATATACTAAGTCATAAATCTCAAGGCTTTGGTGGCTGATGATGTAACCGGCAAGCTTATGGCTGAGATATTAAATAGTGTTGATGCTTGTCCTGTTGAATGTGTGACTCAGCCTTCTGTTGACTGGATAAAGAGAAGAAGAGCAAGGATTTGTCATTTAGGGTTTACAAAGATAAAGGGTGAAGTAAACGGAAAGGCAGACTAATTAAACATCATCCTTTTTCAGATTATGGATAAATAGAAGTTCAGAGTTAGCTTAGGATTTCAGAGGGGTTTATGGGAATAGAATTGTTGGTAGAGAGAGATGAAGGTTGTGCTACTTCTTAAAAATACCTACTCATATGTAGGGCTTTTGGTAAATGATTACCTAACAGTGGAAATGAACCTCACAGTCAATTATAGGCAGTCAATATGGTGTAAAGCCACTATAAGCTGTTCAATGTCCCCGATCAATTGAGATTGACTTTAGTTGAATGGCATTGTGTGTGCTGTGTCCAGAATAGTAAACTTTCATCAGTTTTTGAAACTGCCTCACTATTGTGTTTGACATTTGCGTAAGTTAATATGAACAGTCCTATTTTTGCACTGTCTGGGGTGTGAAAGCATTATTAGGCTGTATGGCATTGCTGCTTCATCATGGTTTGATTGGACATAAAAAAATGAATATATGGCTTTAGCATGGTGCAGTAGGCTTTATCCTTGCAGAAAAGCCTGCATGTAATGTTTGTGTATAGCTTCACCTTCAAACATCATTTTCCTTTCAAAAAATATTCAGATATGATACCAGTTTGCTCTGTGCATTGCATAGTCAGCCATTACATGAACACGACTGATTAAGCCATCCAGACCTAAATGAATCTGATAAGGACTGCTGCCATACCAAATGCTCCAGCAGCCATACCACATGCACGTTAGAAGAAGTCTGCCTCCTGAAGCTAAGCATGGTCAGGCCCCGCCAGTACTTGGATAGAAGAGGTGTTGGTGAGACCAGCAGCGGGCGCTCACCCTGTGGTCTGAATATGGATCCAAATGCCCCAGTGCAGTGACGGGGACACTATTATAAAAATGGTGCTGTCCTTTGGATGAGACTTAAAAAATCCCTGGGCATTCTTTCTAAAGTGCAGTGTGTATTTTCATGTCCAGGCTAAATTGCACTCCATGAGTCATTCTGGCTAGTGAAATTGTGTCTGTGTGTAGTTCTGCTCATGATGCCACAGTAAAAGCTTTAGGAAGACAAGCAGCAAACTAAATCTTTGGACTAATAGGCATGTCTTACTATGACAAGTGAAATTATACAGTACTTCTTTAGTCTTGAACAGCAGAAAGAACTCAGAAAGAATACTTAAATTATTCTCACATTTACAATACATGACATACTTGAGTGCAATTATGGAATGTGAAATTAAGATGGAATTCATGTATGTTTTTGTCATAAAATCTCAAACATATCAATGAATACCATTAAAATGTACAATGATCAGTAGGGGGCACTGCAGCCTCCCAAACCTCAAACACCATGGCATAGACACAAGTCCCTGGTTCAAATAAATGATTTATTAACAATACATACTTCATAAGGCATTTTCACAATGCACAATACCTCTTCTTTCTTTTCTTTCTTTCCTTCCTTCCTCTCTTCCTCACCTCTAGGCAAGCTTTATCTTTCTTTCTCCAGTCTCTGACTTGTCCTGATATGGCAGGGTGGTTTCTTTTATTTTGGACATGGGAGTACTTCTGGGCCTATTGCATAGCTCATTGGAAGTACAGTACTTCTGGGTCATTTGGAAGTCCTGGAGAATAGGGATCACATATCTCTGCAGCAGCCCCTGGTGGCACCTGCAGAACATGACCAGGCTGCTCTATTGGACCACAGTTCCCAGCATGCCTTGCTGGTGTTCACACTGGTAACGTTGCCTAGGAATGCTGTCATATATCGTGTCGGGGGAGCCCATAACCTTGCCAAGTTGTCTCATCCTGTCCTTCCATCCTACTGGTCTTCTGGCTGGGTATCTATCTATTTATCTATCTCTCTGATTGTTATATTATTTATTTATTAGTTTCTAATCTTCTGTAAAAAGGCAAATTTTCCTCTTATTCTTTCGTGTGCTGGAAATAGTGACTTTGGGACTTTTCTGCTTATCAAATATTAGCTATACTCACAAAGTCAAACTTTTATTAAAAATTCCTTTCTATTTTGGGAAAAGTGATAATGATAATAACATAAATGTCTTAACATGTCCATTCATTTAATGGAAAATAAAGTCAGAACTGTTTTATTGTACACCACTGCCCACACAAATACTGTAATGACAAAGGTGTTAAGCAACATGTCACACAATTCAATGGTTTATTCATTGGCCTGATTATCCTGGACAGCTGTTGCTTTCTGTCATTCTGCTATCTTCAAAATATATATTTTTAATATAAGAGTTTGCAATCAATTTTCAATTTCCTTAATAAATTTCTGTGTGAAGAAACCTTATCATTGATTAGTTGCTTGAGGCCATGACATTAAATGCAAAGTAATATGATCCAGTGCACTTACTTCATGTAAAGTACTAAATTCAGATTAAAACATCTGGTTAAAAATTAAATAAACCAACTTATAATTAAATACAAATCTGACCTTATTGAAATGCACTGACCTGACCCGTATTGATTATGTCCTCAGGTTCTATTGACTGGGGTGTTGCATAAACTCAAACTATCTTCACAGTAACTTCTAGTTTAATGACTTCAAGTCCAGATGTGTTTAATGAGTTTCTTGCTTATATATATATTTCAATTAGTCAGGCGTCAAGGGAAGGGGGGCACCACAGACATTTTCCATTGCTGGATTTACCATGGACCATATGATGCAAAACTGCAAATGGTGCCATTGAACTAGTTATCACTAAAAGGGGCCCGTACATTAAATGAAAATATTGCATAGATATATATACAGTAATAAAAATAATAAAATAGTACAAATAGAGGTTAATGATAATGATATATATATATATATATATATAAATAAATAAGGGCGCACGGTGGTGCAGTGGTAGCGCTGCTGCCTCGCAGTTAGGAGACCCGGTTCGCTTCCCAGGTCCTCCCTGCGTGGAGTTTGCATGTTCTCCCGTGTCTGCGTGGGTTTCCTCCAGGCGCTCCGGTTTCCTCCCACAATCCAAAGACATGCAGGTTAGGTGGATTGGTGATTCTAAATTGGCCCTAGTGTGTGCTTGGTGTGTTTGTGTGTGTCCTGCGGTGGGTTGGCACCCTGCCCTGGATTGGTTCCTGCCTGGTGCCCTGTATTCGGCTTCAGCGGGTTAGAAGATGGATGGATATATATATATATATATATATATATATATATATATATATATATATATATATATATATTAATCTTGGGAATACAACAAAATTAGAGTCTGGCAACTCATGTGATCGTTCTTGTCTTGGTCATGTCAACTGTTCCATTCAGTCGTCCACTGAGAGTGAGTGCAGTTCATATACATCGGGGCACCAAAATCTTTTAAGTGCTTAGGGCCTCTAAAAGTCTTACTCCGACACTGTGATTAGTGCAGAATCTGTAAACATTGATTTTGTCTCTTCCATAACTCCATATAATGTTCGCCTGTCAATTAGTTTCTGTTTAAAATGTTTTTGGAAAAAAATGGTTTCCATTAACCGCACTGATGCACCTGTGAAATGGGGCTGAACTAAAGTAGTTTGAGTGGTCATAAGTCAGTTAGAAAACCATCAGACTCTCTCAGATTTACCTGATATAGAAATATGAGGAATGATTACATTGGGGTATACAGCATACCTACTGCTTTCAGAAGATACAGATTCAGAAGTATGTAGGGTATCCCATTGTATTCACCTGGAAAAACTATTAAAATGTATTTTTAGATCTTTATTTTTTAATTCTTAAAAGGCAGATGTTAAGGTTTCTAATATTCCCTGGGATAAAATACAGCTAGTCAAAAGGACTTCAGTTTAATACTATTTCGGAGTTAAAATAAAGGGATGACAAGCTACCAAGGAAGCAGACAAAAGAGTAATTAAATTAAAGGCAGGGATCTGAGCATAGGAGTTCTTGTTATGTCAGACACCAAAATAAGACAGTAAACCACAAATGATGGTTAAAAGACAAAGCCAAAAGTCCTAACACTTGCTAATAAGGTCTTTTGCTAACTACAATAAGAACCATCAAGGTATCTGTTATGGTACAGCCAGAGTCTCACACCTAGGTCCAGTGTCTTTTCTTTTCTTTATCTGTTTTATTGTCTTGTGTTTTCTTTTGTAATTTATGAAGTTATGGTAATGAATAAAATGGGTTTTTTTCCACTGCCTTTTTCTATCTTATGATCCTATCCTTTAATTGGTGTTTTGTGAATTTTTTTTATTATAATTATTATTTAAAGGTTACAGACTAGGTGTTAATACCAAAAGTCTGCAAATAAAAGAAAAACATTGCACATTTCAGAAAAATATTTTGTAATGCTTGCTGCAGTGTAATCATCTAGGTATTGTCACAGATGGCCGGGGTTCTTGTCCAGCCAGGATGCTTCTGCATTCTATGGACCAGGGCAGCAAGCCTGGTCAGGACAGTACCTCCCCGGAACACTAGATGGCAGCCCCCCTGGGATGCATCGGGGCTACGGGCATAGGATTTTGGAACTCAAACCTGTTGGGGTCTGTGACCACCACCAGGGGGCGCTGCAGTGGTTCCTAAGCCACAGCCGGAAATGGGTCATCAAATACCTGGAGCACTTCTGCGTGGGCTATAAAAGGAGCCAGCAGCCACCATTCCAGGGGCCGGAGTCGGGAGGAGTAAGACTGAGCTTGCGAGTGAGGAGTGGAGGTGGCAGAAGAAAGAAGTTTTTTGGGGTTTGTGCATAAATGTGTATTCTGGACATTGTTGGTCTGTGTGTCTGTCTGTAGCCGGGCTGATCTTTTACAGTATCTAAGGAGGTGCTTTTATTAAAATAAGCCTTTCGGAAGCTCAGCTCAGATATATTTGATTCTTTTTGTTGAATTCAACTGAATAAACAAAAATTACAACAGGATTATACTTAACTACGGCCATCCAAAATGACTTTATGAATATGCAACTTCCAAAGTCACTTGTAGCTTAATGTTTCTCTGCAAGCATCTTCAGAGAGGATTATTTATGAATTATAAAAAGAAGAAGTTGTTGAAATAACTACTAAATCAATATTTCTTGGAAGCTCTTTGACTATTATATGTTGTTACTACACCAATATTGCAAAGATCTCTTAAGTATTTTACTTTATGTTTAAATTATAAATATCTTTGGAATTCAAAAATCCTTGGAAATATTTAACAGACGTCAGATTGCCACAGTGTAAAGATATGAATTAACTTTCTCACTTGCCAAGGGATTTCACATGAAACAATAAAAGGTACAAATGACACATCCAAACGAGGTCATGGAAAATATGTAGTCTAAGTAATCCCACTATAATTCAATCAAAAGAAATATCCAATAAGTGTAGATGCGGCCTTTCCCTAATGTCAGGAAACGCATGCACAGCATGAAGCATGCTTCTTAAGTTTGGGTCGAAGCCGATTTTGTTTCTAGGTGTCATTTAGTTTTGAGCTGATGTTTTTTTGGATTTTGTTCACCCTGAAAATCTTAACACTATTGTTTGTTTTACTGCATAGGTTCACAAGCCAGGATGCAGCCTGCTGCATGCCCCTCTTTAAAACAACTAGAACACGATGACATTACATGCCAAGGCAACATGAAAAGCAATGGGTGCTGTTGCTAGTAACAACATGACCGTTAATCAAAGGCACACAAACCTGTCATTTGACCCTTTCAGCCCTGGATTTTCTGTTTTTATGGGATAAATTATTTTGTGAGATATTCTACCTTTGGTGTGTCTAGAAAGCTCAAAAATGAAAAACAAAAATTATCAATATTATTATACAACTGCCAAATACTTCAATCTTCTTCAGGAAATAAAATTGAAAGTGGTGCACACAGTCCAGAAGTGGCAATTTTCACTTCTGTGTTTTGCAGACTGTATGCCAGTCTCTCCAGTCTAAGCTAATAGTAGCTCTCCGGTTCCAATGGCTGCAAATGTACCTGTGCTTTACAAAAATGGTTGCCTATATATGTACTATAAATGGGATGTCAGGGCCAAAAGGGTTAATATAAATTTAAGCAAGATCACAGCACCTGATCTTTCTATAATTCTGCAGCTACTTAGTTTCCGAGCGGCCACACAAGAACTAAATAACGTGGTGTGTACAGGGTGCAATAAAGTTGTTCTTGAAGCTCATCCTTAATTGGACAGATAATCTCTCAAGTTTACTCATGGTAAACTGCTATGTGTTTTGGAATCTGGTAGCAATGTTCTGGAAAAGATAACAAGTATAGTACATGAGGTGCAGAATAGAAGATTATATTGCAAGGAAAAGAGATATGGAAGATATATGTGAGCTAAACAACAGGAAGAATTAAATAATGAAAAAGGTAGTCAGCAGGGTACTGCATTTATGGCAAATTAGGCAGTCATCAGTCAAGAAGGGGATCTCAGGAGAAGCAGCTGAGGATTTCTGAATGCTGACTGGAGTGTAATAGAGACACACTAATGGTAGGAATACTTAGGTTAATTAACTGTACTGTATATTAGATTAATAAAGAAAAAAGTAATCAGGACAATCAAGGAAAACCTTCAGGCAGAAAGAAAACTAGCTAACATAAATGGTGTATTTAATTGTCTAAATGACTATCTCTGGGGCATTGCCTAAATTTAGCCACTGTAATGTGTGGTTTTTGAAACACAGAAAAAGAAAGTTGGATTGGAAAAAAATGCACCTCTCTTATTTTAGTTATTTGGTATTTTTAGAAACCAAACATAATTTAAAAGGAACACTGATAATAAAGTGATAATTAGGAGAATGCCCCACAGCCCTGGCTTGTGATTCAGATAAGTAATTCTTCAGTGACCTGCAGTTCTTTGGCTTTAACTGAATGAGCACCTGCAGATATTTTACTGTTCTTCTCACAATTATTCTAGAAATTGTTAAACAAATATATATATTATTTCATATAAATAATGAAAAATGATTTTCATAACGAAAAGCAGTGCTTTATTTAATTTAGATCAATTAGCTAGTTGAAATAATTTAATTTTATCTATCCATCTACCCTTATTCTAACCCACTTAATCCTGTTTGGGGTCTTGAAGATTGAATTTAAGCCTGGCATTTTAAAATACAATGTAGAAACCAAACCTCGGCGGGGTGTAAGCCCATCATAATAAACATTCCCAATATCTCCACCTCACTCATAACAGGCCAGTTTAGATTCACTAGTTAATCAAATCCATATGTCTTGGAGATGTCAGAGGAAACATCATAGATATGGCATGGCTTGAAAAACATCACACAGGCAGTGCTCAGTACGAGATTTGAACAAACGTCTGCATGCCTATAGAACGGCACATTTCTGTCATTACTTCTATTCTCACATATATGGGGAAAAACTAATAATTAGTATTGCAACAGAGACTCTGATATAAACTCCATCTATGTTTTTAGCCAAGTGTTTGGGCTTAATCTGGTTTTCACAATATTAGGGCAGTAAAGAGCTTGGTATTTGCAAACACGGTCAGATAAAAATCAACTATATATATATATATATATATATATATATATATATATATATATATATATATATACTGTATATATACAGTGGGATGCAAAAGTTTGGGCAACCTTGTTAATAGTCATTATTTTCCTGTATAAATCGTTGGTTGTTACGATAAAAAAATGTCAATTAAATATATCATATAGGAGACACACAGTGATATTTGAGAAGTGAAATGAAGTTTATTGGATTTACAGAAAGTGTGCAATAATTGTTCAAACAAAATCAGGCAGGTGCATAAATTTGGGCACCACAAAAAAGAAATGAAATCAATATTTAGTAGATCCGCCTTTTGCAGAAATTACAGCCTCTAAACGCTTGCTGTAGGTTCCAATGAGAGTCTGGATTGTGGTTGAAGGTAATTTGGACCATTCCTCTTTACAAAACATCTATAGTTCATTCAGGTTTGATGGCTTCCGAGCATGGACAGCTCTCTTTAACTCACACCACAGATTTTCAATTATATTCAGGTCTGGGGACTGAGATGGCCATTCCAGAACGTTGTACTTGTTCCTCTGCATGAATGCCTTAGTGGATTTTGAGCAGTGTTTCGGCTGGTTGTCTTGTTGAAAGATCCAGCCCCGGCGCAGCTTCAGCTTTGTCACCGATTCCTGGACATTGGTCTCCAGAATCTGCTGATACTGAGTGGAATCCATGCGTCCCTCAACTTTGACAGGATTCCCAGTCCCTGCACTGGCCACACAGCCCCACAGCATGATGGAACCACCACCATATTTTACTGTAGGTAGCAGGTGTTTTTCTGGGAATGCTGTGTTCTTTTTCCTCCATGCATAACGCCCTTGTTATTCCCAAATAACTCAATTTTAGTTTCATCAGTCCACAGCACCTTATTCCAAAATGAAGCTGGCTTGTCCAAATGTGCTTGAGCATACATCAAGCGGCTCTGTTTGTGCTGTGGGCGGAGAAAAGGCTTCCTCTGCATCACTCTGCATACAGCATCTCCTTATGTAAAGTCGCGAATGGTTGAACGATGCACAGTGACTCCATCTGCTGCAAGATGATGTTGTAGGTCTTTGGTGCTAGTCTGTGGGTTGACTCTGACTGTTCTCACCATTCGTCGCTTCTGTCTATCCGAAATCTTTCTTGGTCTGCCACTTCGAGCCTTAACTTGAACTGAGCCTGTGGTCTTCCATTTCCTCAATATGTTCCTAACTGTGGAAACAGACAGCTTAAATCTCTGGGACAGCTTTCTGTATCCTTCCCCTAAACCATGATGGTGAACAATCTTTGTCTTCAGGTCATTTGAGAGTTGTTTTATGACCCCAATGTTGCTACTCTTCAGAGAAAATTAAAGGAGGAGGGAAACTTACAATTGACCCCCTTAAATACTCTTTCTCATTATAGGATTCACCTGTGTATGTAGGTCAGGGGTCACTGAGCTTACCAAGCCAATTTGAGTTCCAATAATTAGTTCTAAAAGTTTTGGAATCAATAAAATGACAAAGGTGCCCAAATTTATGCACCTGCCTGATTTTGTTTGAACAATTATTGCACACTTTCTGTAAATCCAATAAACTTCATTTCACTTCTCAAATATCACTGTGTGTGTCTCCTATATGATATATTTAACTGACATTTGTTATCGTAACAACCAACGATTTATACAGGAAAATAATGACTATTAACAAGGTTGCCCAAACTTTTGCATCCCACTGTATATATATATATATATATATATATATATATACTGTTTATTTAACATTAGTTTGCTTTTTATTACCACAATCAATCATACATGGACATTATAACAATGTATAAATTGTAGTCTGGCTCATTCCATTGTTCTATAACAGTAATGGAGAGTTCTTAGGTGTCTACACTAAGTTATGCACTGCGTGAAACTGACTGGCACAATACACTGCATTTCACTGGAGGCTTTATTTCTGAAACAAAGCCGACTTTTAATATGGAGTTTGTTCTATATTATGTCACTGAAAACGAGTAAACATAGCTTGGAGATATGAGTTTCACACGCTCAAAGGTTGGAAATAAGAAAATGACAATGTTCATAACAGGAGCAGCAGTGTAAACGGATGCCCCATGGGATGATAGTCTCCAAGCTACTGTATAATTGGAGCCCAGCAAGTTCAATAAAAGCCCTGGATTGTGACAGGCTGTTTCTGCCTATGAAATTGCTCACACACTTGCTCTGTACAAACATCACCGATTGTAATATGATTGACTACCCTATTGCCACTGCTTAGAAGTAGTCATAGCAATCTATCAGTTGAAAAGCTTATATACTAGGAAATAAAAGAGCCGTAATACTATTAACATGGCCTAAAGACTTTAGAGATCAGTAGCGCTCAGAGCAAAGAAAGGTATGACCTTGTCTTGCTATTGCTCATCTAGAAGAATCACAGTGTTTTTTGCAGGTAAATAATCTTTTGTGTTAAATGCCATTAACACAGGACTTTTTGAAATCACAGGAGAAATAAATGTTTCCAAAATGCCAGAAAATAGTTAAAGCATTAAATCAAATATAAAGGATTATGACTGAAACATAGGAATATGGAAACTGCATTGCAGAATTGCAAAATTTTAACTTTTTAATATGTGCAGTTGCAAAACAAACTAGAGATATTTTGGTACTTTTGCTACATAATGATGATCAACAGTATTTCTTTGTCATATCATATAACATCTTAAAATACTTAGTGAGATATGAAATGTACTAATTAATATAATTAGGTAGACATCATATTATATTGAGAGCTAGATAAATAAGAATACACTAAATAATAGATACAGAACATAGAAAAAGCACTATAATAGATAAATAAGGAAAAATAAAATACACTTAATAACTGACACATAGAAATGAACTTTATTAGATAGATAGATAGATAGATAAAGTGATAAGTATTTTGATTTTTACCAAAAAAGAAGCAAGTCAAAATATTTTTCCTTTAAGTTATAGCTATTGCTGCATTTGCTGTAGAATTTGTAAAATATATATATATATATATATATATATATATATATATATATATATATAGTAAGGTTTCTAAACTCTTATGGGACTCCCCCCAATGGGACGACACACTGAAGAGCACCACGAAGCACGATTACTGCATCTGTGGAAGACAGCTTATCAGTTGCCGGGTCAACCATAGGCTCCCAGTGCTGTAGCGGCTTGCAGCAAAGGCAAATCCAAGCCGACCGCGTTCACTCTATAAGTGTCTGTCATTGATGGGTGATGCAAGGAAAATTATAACTGCAGGGAACAGGATTACTTGGCCATGACCCTGCCTGACTGCTTAGTATGTGTATAGGAGAGTGGTAGATCCCACTACAATAAATAACTGTGCTGTTTCTGTTTCAAGCTGAATAAAGCTGGTTTTGCTAAAGTACTGAGACGTTACTATAAAAAAAAAAAAAAAAAAATATATATATATATATATATATATATATATATATATATATATATATATATATATATATATATATATACACACATATCTCAGAAGGACCAAATGAGTGAGCACGTTTGGGGCATTATCTTCCCTGTGACACTAGAGGGCAGCCCCCCTGGGTTGCTACAAGACCACAGATCACCTCAGGGCATGCAGGAATGTGGAGCAGCCCTGTTGGTTTCTGTGGACGCCGCAAGGGAGTGCTGCAGGTACAATTGAGTCCTTTGTGGCACCGCTTCCACCACACCTGGAAGTAATGCCACTGAAGAAGGTACTGGAGCACCTGGAACACTTTCGGGTGCACTATAAAAGGAGCCTCCTCACTCCAGTCGAAAAGCCAAAGTCGGGAGGAGATGGACAAAGCTTGCTGGAGGTTGGATGGAGACAGAGAGAGAGAGGCCAGAAGAAAAGAAGGGATTGTGTTCTTTGGTGCTTGTATGGTGTAATTTTGGGGAGGGGGGAAAGTGCTTCCAGATTTAAAATAAAGGCATGCTGTGTGGCAAGACTGGGTTCTGTGTCTGTAATGTCCAGGGTTTGGGGAGCTGTATGCATTAAAAATATACTCTAACAGAAAGCTCTTTGCTAAGGTTAACAGTGGTGCTAATATTTATGATATGCTCTCTACTGGAATGAAAAACGTGTCACATTTTATTAGATACATTACAGAATACATTCCAAACAATGGTGCATCGCAAACATTAACATTAGTGCAGCACTTCCTGGAGGAAGTAACAAAGGACGAAGTCCAAATATAACTGAATGCCATCATGAACAATGCTGCACTTCCTCTACCACCGACATACTAACACTGAGGACTTTTAGCCAGTTGATGATTCAGTAGAAGTGTGTCAGGAAACACTACAGTTGCTCCTTAATACCAACAGCAATACACCTGCATAATGCCTCACTGGGACTGGGAATGCCAAGTGAGAACTTTTCTTTCTTTTTAGTTTTCTTGCTGTACAGTTATTCTGGTGTGTATTCAGACTAAACTGTGTGTGTATATGTATTTATTTACTTACAGTATCTACCTATTTATGTATGCATTTATTTAAAGAGTTTCAGTAAAAAGCCAAAACTCCCCCACTGGACAAATAAAGTTCTATCTACCTATCTATCTATCTATGGCTTACAGATGACAGGTGACTTTGTTATTATTATTATTAACCATATTACTGCATTCATTTTCATGCTACATTTCGTCATGCAAGCATGTGCACCATTTCTTTCATTTTCATTACTCTGGAAACTTTACATATTTCTGGTATTTATTTATTGCTGGCAGACATTACACATGGTTAAACAAATGTTATTTGGTCTAGAGCAACCTTGAAAGAGAAAAGCAAGGAAAACTAATTCCCAATGAAGAAAGAGTGTCTACTTAAAATGTTGTGCATAAGGGAGTATTTCCAACTTATTTACAGTATGTTATTTAATTAACAAATTCAATAAGGTGTTACATGAGCATAAAAGAACATATACAAGCAGCATTTAGGTTGTATATATGCATAGAAGCATGTTAGCGTACAAGTTATTTATCCTTGTTCTCATTTTTCTTTTGTGTTGCGTACCCACCCAATATTACAGCCTCTTTCCAAGGACAGCAGGACGTGCTATTATGGCTCTGTTTCCTTTATTATGTTAGCCTTGTTGTAGAGCCTGTATATTAGTTTAGGATTAGATTATTGCATTTCATATGTGTTGCACGCTTATACAATCTTCATTTATTACAACTTGCTTCATATCTAAATAGGTTAGTGTAGCTTTGTTTTCTTTGCTCACTGAAGTTTCATTGAAATGTAAAGTTGGGTTAAAGAACAACAATTACAGGACAACAAGTGTCTTCAGGCCTGCAACAGGAAACCAAAGCATCCTCAGGTGTCTGGAATTAGGGGATGAATTTAAGGGCTCTGTTGTTGCCATTGCTTCCAGATCCCTAATTCCAATGTCTAGGAAAGGGAGATGGATAACCCAGATTTTCTCCCAGGCCCAGTTCTTGATAACACCTAAAGAGGTGCTGTAGGTTTCATTTTGTCGGATAGAGTCCTATGGTGACCCTATTTTCTTCTTAATATTCCTCACTGTGTAGACTTTACCAAAATACCTCAAATCCCAAACACTTACTACTCTATGATCAGGTAAGCTACTTTGATTCACCACTTCCTCCCCCTTCCCTTCTTTATCTAAACCTCAGGCAAAAGCAACAGTCGAGTGTTAAGTTATACATTTAACTATGTATTTTTCATAAAACGTCCCAAAATAGTAAGGAAGCAAGTTACAATGTAAATGTTGGCTCACCATACCCTTACAACCTAAGGAGCAGTACATCTCGCATCCACAGGCAGCCCTCGGCTTATCTTTGGTCTAGCTTGCTTTGCTACTGCATGGCCTTTGAACAGAATATTGAAACAGGCCACATGCTTGTCTCCATATGGCTGCCAAGATAGAGTTGTCTTTTTCGTAGTTTTTGTGATAAGTGGTCTGTGGCGCTGTGAAGGTTTTTAAATTAGTAATAGAGTCTTGAGTGAATGCAAGCTCAGAATGGGTGCAGGTGTGTGCACAACGGCACTGCTCAGAGGTGGACTGCACTCATGTGGATCAATCAGGTGCCTCATTCACAAGTTGGAGTGGGCGGAGGGTCCCATCTGCACCCAATAAGGCCGTATAAAGGAGACTACACAGCAGAAGGAATGGGAGAGAACAAATGTGAGAAAGAGGTTAAAGAGAAAAGAGAGAGTACAAATGAATGCAGCAGGATTGGGGGATACCAGGGTGCAGAGGAGAGACAGCTGGGAGGAGAGCCCCTAGGAGAAGCATGGTGCCAATGCTCAAGGGGGTGAAGAGGGCCACTTCAATGAGTATTTCTTGGGGAAGCTGGAGTGACTGAATGTTTGCAGGGAGCTCTCACATAAGACTGAGGAGTGGCAGCGGGACACAATGGAGCAAGATGAGGATCGGCACAGCATGCTGCTGAGGTAAGGTGACAGCAGTGACTTGAGTTTGTAATAAAAGGTTGGCTGGATATCTCTTCTGGCTGCAGGATCCCACCCGGAGCTAAACAGGGGAGACGGCTGCTTTTAGAAGAACGCATCTGAGATTGTGAGTTTTTCAGAACTGATTCCTGCCTTGCAATTTTATTCTCATTTTATAAGATCATTTATTTATTGGATTGTTTTAACCTCAACATTCACTTTGGATTTTATGGATTATTTATTGAAGACTTTGATCACTGCACTGTTTATTTAGTTGTTGCACCAACCCCTTGCTGGATGTGTGTGTCCTCATTTGCTCAGCTCATCTTGGTTCACGCCTATTGATGGTTTCGGGTTGAAGAGGCTCTTGGATGTGATAAAGGAGCATGGAGCCAACCTGGACCATTGCAGTCCTTCCTTCATTGTCAGATGGTAAGAGCGAGTGAGAGGGAGAGAGAGGTAAAGGTGGGGTGACCAACTTCATACAATTCCTATTCAAATCCTAGACCAATGGGTGAAGGCCACTCCCTTGGTGCATCCAGTCCTATTTCAGCAACCATACCAATTCCAAAGATCAATACCTGTCTTGGTCCCTTCCTGAGCCATTCACCAATGAAAACCCTGAGGTACAACCCGTCTCTCCAGTTACTTAGCTCATTTGTAGCCTGTCCTGACAAGCTGGGTAGTTTATGGCTTACTTAAATATTTATATTGGCATTCTTAAAAAAAAAAAAAAGTTATTTCTTTAAGTCACAAATAGAAAACTATTCTTAAAAAACACACCGCATATACTTGTGTATAAGTCGGGTCTTGAAACCCGAAAAATCGATCGTAAAATCAGACCCCTACTTATGTGCCTGTTCAAAAATACAACACTTAATTTTATTTTATTTTTTTACATCTTCTTGTCTCCTCCAATCTCATACCAGTTTCTCAGACACATTGAATTTGTTGCAACAGCAGCTTCATATTTTCTTCTGATTGAACTCTCCATCGTAGATGAGGGATACTCTTACGATAAAGGTGTATGACGGTGTGAGAACTTCGCTTCAGAATAGTTTGGGTATTACCATGTGGTCACGTAGGCACAATACATAGAAAAAAAGGCAGTGCGCTCCATGGTTACTCTCTGAGGTGGGCGTTAGCATATCATAATCTCTTGGACCGATAGCGTGAGTTTTCCACATTTGACTTATACGACCGACATTATAAAATACCGGAAATTATACGGTAAAATCAAGCCCCGACTTATCCGCGGGAGAACTTAAACGCGAGTATATGCAGTAATACATATTGTAACTATGCTAGACATTGCAAATACAAAACAGCTAAAGAACATTAGAGAAAATGCATCTGTGCAGTCCTTAAATTAGTTCATTTCACCTTTGTATATTTAAATCTCTGATCATTTTTGTCTTCATTACAGGAATGAACTACATTAGGCGGTTGATATATGCATCAGTCTTATTTATAACATTAAAGTTCACGGCTACAGGGAGACATAGCCTATCCTGGCAGCACTGGCATCAAGGCAGAAACTAGTCATGTACAGTGCACCAGTCAATTGCCAGCCCCATGGAAATTACTTATGTTGAAATAAAATTAATATTATTAAACAAGAAAAAAGTAACTGATAGGCAAATTAATTTGATTTTTTTTAGTCTGACTGAGAAAAAAACTATAAGGAACGAGTTAAATGAGGGTAAAAAAATCAATGCACACTTAACGGATAACCCCCAGAGGTTATCTGCAGGATTCTCCACTGAGATGAGTATTAGAAGAGAGAGAGAGAAAAAAAAAACAATTTCCACTGAGAACAAAGCCACAAACCTTCTGGTGGGAGTGCAGGATTGATTGTATGAGCCATTAAAAAAAGGGCAAAGAAAGCTTAATTGAAAATTAATCATGTCACAATTGATCACATCAAAGCATCTCCCACAGGAAGCATAACTGAAATTTATGATGGAAAAAATCAGAATGGACAAAGACTACAATATTCATTGAATGAATGGAAGAACTCAAAGACCATTGGAAAGAAATGGGTGGCCTCTTTCTTTCTTCAATATGCTTTCTTAAGCTATTTCCCTTTATTCGCTGCTTAAAAAATAAGTATGAACAATGCAATCTTTTTAATGTGGTGTACTGTTAAAACCTCCTAATTCAGTTTAAATTGCTAGCTCCAAGCAAACAGTCTTTATGCCACATATTTTGCTCTTTTGTAGGAGCTTCTTATACCCTTTTTATTTTAATGGTGTAGAAAAAAAATTACACGCAGGGTTACTTTGAAGCAATTAGTGTAAAGATTATATCGAAAATTGTGACAGAAGTTAATGCAATTCATATGATGCATATGAAATTGAAAAACAGTATAATTCAAATCTGTCACTCACTTCTTCTTTGTAATACTTTGCCTTCGTTACAAATCACTGCCACAGTCAATTCTCTGGCATTAACTTCTATTGTGTTCTGATTATGTTTTGCATGGCAATGTGCTTTATGGCATTAAAAACATAAAAAGCAATCCATAAAATGTCTCAACATAAAAATGAGATTCACACTTACTAGAGTTTACATTTCTGCAGGTGATGCTATAATGGTGGCTTGAACACTTTGTGACATGTGGAAGGGACCCTAAAAGTTCTGCCTTGCTGTAATCAATAGCATTTATTAATTGACCAAATTTTCTCTGTGATGACTTCCGTATACCCGCACAGAACAATTTATAAAGCAAACATCCCAGCGATTATAAGCCAGAAACATGTTAGTCATTCTTTGCCATCTGTTTCATTTTGAAAAAGAAGTGAAGGTGTTGTCTCCAAGTCCCCTATGTCAATTACAAAATTAGGCAAATGTGGAGTGCAACTAACATTTCTTCCCTCCTGATGTGGAAAACTTTTTTACAATATATATTTATTTCTGCAGTGGGCTGGCACCCTGCCCGGGGTTTGTTTCCTGCCTTGCACCCTGTGTTGGCTGGGATTGGCTCCAGCAGACCCCTGTGACCTTGTAGCTAGGATATAGCAAGCTGGATAATGGATGGATGGATGTATTCATTTCAATTGATTTATGTATAGTGTTCTTCACTACAGGTACAAGCACATGTGAGAAAAAAATTACAAACGCTACATAATACAGAATGTACACACATATGAACACACATTAGTTTAAACAACATGGTAAAGCAAAGAAGTTAATGACATTTGTCCATTAGTATCAATGTTAAGATGTGGCAAGATGATGACAAAGGTAAGGGAAACAAAACTCTAGTCAGTAGACCCACTAGGAAAAATATACCTCTGGGTGGTCCATGGTCATTTATAATGCAAAATTCATAGCCCAATGGTAAGATATGGTAAAAGTTATGAAAACTCTAGGCTATCTAGCCACACTCCCTAACCTGGTCATTCTGTGGTATTATATAAGTTTGTGCTGGTAATCCTAAAGAAGACAAGATGTTTTCATCCTTGGATTTGTGTATTTACAAGGAGGGCCCAAAAATTCCCAAAATCAGTCAATAGCATAAGGTTAGTGTGAGTTATCAAACATGCTGCTAGGTAATGTTTGCATATAGTCTGGTCAATCAGTCTGCTGAGTTGTTCTTGTTCTGAGTGGATTGAGTGCGTATTTCTGGCATTTATTTCACAATCATGCGCATGACTTGGCTGTTTTTGCTTTTCTTCATGCCACCATGGCAGATTTCCAGAGACAGTGGTAATCCCATTTTCCAACACTGACAGACTTGTTCATAAGAAATTTGTTCCCCTTCACATGGAACTGCTAAGATGTCATACAGTAAAGCATCAGGAAAGAATGTCTGAAGAGGTGGCGCACCTAAAACATCATCAGTCAAAGAGTTAAAAAAATAATGCGGTTCTTACTTTGCATCCCCTCCCCTCATATTTGCCAGATCTCGTTCTTTTTAATTTTTTTTTTTCAGAAGTTAAAACTGGGACTGAATTTGAATGTGACTGAGAGAATAAAACTGGAAAAAAGCTAACTTTTACAAGTATCATAAATTTACACCCGATCTGACGCTGTTCATTTTCAAATGATAGTGCAACGATGTTTTCTGATTGGTACTATTCAGATCATCAAATGATTTCTTCAAAATGCTACATATATTTGTCTCTTTCTTTTTTTCCCCAGTGCTGCGCTGACATCATGCACCAGAAGGCGTGAGCTTATTCATTGCGAGTAGGAGCACACAGGTGGCCAGTTGCTGTGTGCTACAGCATGCTTGAGCTGGTGGCAATCAATACACATGTACTGTACAAGGCATGCACAGGTCCACTGAGAAAAGAAGAGTGTTCTTTGCTCATCTTGCACAGGAACTTCGTTGTCATTTCTTACAAGAAAAGGTGATGGAAAAAAGAAAAAGAGGATGCAACATCGAGAAGCTTCTGTTTCAAGACAGCTGCTTCCCCCAGGAAAGCAAACTCAGTCAGTGTCAGGTGCCCCTTCAGTGTAATAGTAACCATAGCATAGAGAGAAGTGTGTATATTGCAACAGGTACACATGTTGTAAATGTGGGAAGGACGGTCCTTAGGTGTGTGAGAACTGTTAACATTTGAATTTGATGATTGCTTATAGTGCAGAACTGACTTCTCTGTACTACTCTTTCCTCTGCATGTCCTGGAGTACAAAAGAAACACCACCATGCACCAAAATGTGGAAATTGGGCAAGATCAGAAAAAAAAAAAAATGTGGTCACTGATTACAACCACAAGAAGGTATGCAAATGAATATGAATAATATGAATAATGTTGCATCAGTGCCACAGTGTTTTCCAAAATGTACCATACAGGTCGTAAAATGAATTATTCCAAATATCATATATACTGTACCTATGTCTCTGTTTTGTTGTCAGTGTGGCTTTGACATCATGAACCATAAGGTGCATACTAATTCAGCATGAGCAGGAACACTCAATAAAACTGAATAGAAACAATTAAAGTGACAATGAGTTACCAAGAAGGCAGATTCACCAGCGTTTGTGTGTCAGATTTTATCCCTCCAGATCAGAGAATGTCCAGTTCCATTGTCTCAAAACACCACTCACATCTACAGTTATTCCCAGTGTCAAATAAAAACTAACAGAGTAAGATCTGGGGTTAGGTTGTATCATGATTGTAACTTAGAGAATACAAGTGAAAATAACACTAACTTTTACAAATAATATAAATTTACACTGGCTATTACAGACACAAATCAAATGTATGTTTTTATTGTACAATTTTAACAATAAGAGCAGCTCGCTAAAAAGGTAAATTTCAGAGACACCCAGGATCGATCCCGCAGCCTCTTGATTGAAGTCAGCAGTTCTTACCGCTGCACTACAGAAGCTATCGTATTATACTTGCACCTTTTGTAAAAGTGTTTATTTGATATTTGGACTTCAGCCTTCACACATTATACAGTTCATGCCGCCATTTTGCCATTTATTACCAAAACATGAAAAACGTTTCTGTTTACATAGATTGTTGTAGACACGAAACACACATGAAATGCATGTATTCCAAATAACGATCTATTATTTCCCTACTAAAGCTTCAGCACTTCACTCCAAGATAATCAAGGCTTGAGCTGGGCCCTTTCTACTGCGGTGGGTGCATGGTATAGCAGGCAGCTTGTTGCTTTTGCTTTTCGACACATTTACAAGACAAAAGATGCTGACGGAGAGGTGTGAAGGGATTTAAGGTGGGCCAGGTTTACGAGTTTTTCCGTATGTTTAGGTAATTCTAGTGCTATACATGGGAACAAGATGGGCATAGGAAATGTTAGCCTGGAATGGGAGAAGCATGAGGACAAGTGTATTAAGTTTCAAGGAGGGAATTCTGAAGGGAACTAAAAATGAAACTGCTGTAAGTTTTATAATGAAGGTTTCTCAATTCTGTGAATTTTTTGGTCATATATGCACTACTCAAAAAACTTAAGGGAACTCTTTAATCACACATTGGATCTTGAGGAGCAAAATATTCAAGTGGAAAATATGTACTAAGTAATACTGTGTAATTCATTGAGGACAAAATGATATAACAATGATCAATGAAAACCAAAACCAACATCACATCGAAAATAAAAGTCAAACATTGAAATCACTGGCTGATACAATTCATAATGTGTAGTGTGTATGGCCCCCACGTGCCTGTATGCACTCCCGACAACGTATAGGCATGCTCCTGATAAGATGGCAGATGGTGTCCTCCCAGACTTGAATCAGGGCATCAGTGGGCTCCTGGATAGTCTTTGGCATTACTTGGTGGTGTTGAATGCACTGACACCTAACATTGCAGTGGTTCTCAGTTGGATTCAGGTCTGGGTAACATTCACACCAGTCAATGGCATCAATGCCTTCGTCATCTAAGAACTGCCTACACACTGTCTACATGAGGCCAGCATTGTCCTGCACCAGAGGGAACCCAGGGCCCACTGCACCAGTGTAAGTTCTGACAATAGTTCTGAGGATTTTATCTCGGTACCTAACAGCAGTCAGTACACTGTTGCCTAGCATGTGGAGGTCTGTGCAACCCCTCTAAGAATATGTCTTCCTAGACCATCACCATGACCCACCACCAAACTGGTCATGCTGGATGATGTTGCAGCTGCATAACATTCACCACGGCATCTCCAGACTCCTTCACATCTGTCAAAAATACTGAACGTGATCTCATCTATGAAGAAAATGCGGTGCCACTGGATGAGCTGTCAATTGTGATATTCTCTGGTGAATTCCAATCGAGTTGCCCAGTCATGGGTTTTGAACACAGGTCCCACTAGAGGAAGTCGGGCCTGATGCCACCCTTATGGAATCTGTTACTGACACTTTGCTCAAAAACATACCCATCAGTAGCTAGCTGGTGGTCATTTTGTAGCACAAAAGAGTATATACTAGTCCTGCTGCTGGGCTGATACCCTTTTACAGCCCTGTCCAGCTATCCTTGTGTAATGGCCTGTCTCCTGGTATCACACAGACAAATGCACTAATGTCATGCTCCAACGTTTTAACAATTCATTCTAAAACATCTAAATTAATTATGAAAAAAAAAATGACAAAAAAAAACCTAAATGCTAATTATTTTTAATTTTGTGATGGTAATCACAGGGGTGAACACTCCTGTTGCATGACTCCAGAGTCCTATGTTCAAATTGAAAGCCATGTGCAACAAAATATAGTTTTCATGTTTTCTTCATTTTTTAAGTGTTTCATCCAAGTGCTATGGTTCGCTCCCACATCTTCAAAAATCTGTGTTTTTAACCGTGTGTACGTCTATGTGTGAATATTCCTGCCAGTGAGCTATTGTCTCAAAGCAGTTTGCCAATCAAACACAGATTGGAGTGGAGGATACAATCATCGATCTGCTCCACAAGGCTTATTCTTACCTCAAAAAACCTGGCAGCACTGTGAGGTTTTTGTTTTTTTATTTCTCAGGGGCCTTCAATACCATCCAGTCATCCTTGTTAAGGGTCAAACTCAGAGATATACAGGTGGCTGAGCCTGTAGTGTCCTGGATAATGGATAATCTGTCAGGCCAACCACAGTTTGTGAGACTCAAGGACTGTGTCTCTGAGGACTGCCTTCTTTTCTCTTTATTCTCCAACTATAAATATAACACCCAGTTGTGTCACTTACAGAATTTCTAAAATGATTCTGCACTTATGGGGTGTATTGATAAAGGGGATGAGAAAGGGTATAGGAGTCAGGTGGCGAACTTTGTTTCTTGGTGCAAAGAGAATTGTCTGCATCTTAAGGCATAAGTTCTGACAATGGCTTTGAGGATTCCATCCCAGTACCTAACAGCAGTCAGCAAAACCAAGAAGCTGGTTATTAACTTTTGCTGCACCAAAAAGCCTCTATGCCTGGTCACTGTTCAGGGAGTGTGTGCTGAGGTGCTGCACTCCTATAAGTACTTGGAAGGTCCAAATTATTGAGAGGCTGGATTGGTCTCTTAACACCGAGGAACTATATAAGAATGGGCAAAGCAGGCTCTTCTTCCTTAGGAGAGAGTGTTCCTTTAATGGATTAGTGAAATCCTTCACATCTTCTACAACTATGTGATGGCCTGTGTGATTTTCTACACTGTGGTTGTACAGGGCTGGCAAAATCACTTTAAGAGAGGTCCACCAAATCAACAAGCTAATTAAAAGGGCAAGGCTCAGACACACTTTGGAACCCCTTGAAGGTAGTAGAAGAGGAGAGAATTAAAACAAAACTGTGCCATTATGAACAATGCTGCACATCTTCTCTCTGACACAGCAACACTGAGGGCTTTCAGCCAGCGAATCACTCAACAGAAGTGTGTCAAGAAACGTTATTGGGGCTCCTTTATACAAACAGCAATACACCAGTATAACGTTTTACTGGGACTGGGACTGACAAGTTAGAAGTTTTCTTTCTTTTTAATTTTTTTTTTCTTCTTAGTTAATCTTACGTGTATTCAGGAACATACTGTGCATGCATATATTTATTTATATATCAATATATTTAGTGATTTAAAGAACTTCTGTAATAATTCAAATTTCCTCCAGAAGACAAATAAAGTTTATTTAGCTAAAATCTAAGCTATTGTTAAACTCCTTAACCTATCATAGAAAACTCAAAAAAGATATCATTACGGGTGCTTCACAGCTGTTTCACTTACAATCCAAATCTCATTAAGGTCATAGGAAAGGATCAGGAGCATTCTCACCACTTAATTGAGATCCTGTGTCGGGGAACACTGCTCCTGGTCTAAGACGATTGGGCCCAAACAAATCAAAAAGTAACTTACTAGCAATGGTTTTAAAGATACCTTGTCAAACTTCATCCTATCCAGGGATATCACTCTTAGAAGCAGGCCGGAGTTTTGCTTTGTTCTAGGATGACCTTGATGGCTGGGTGACTCATAGAGCCAAAATAGCAAAGAACTAAAGAAGATATATGAAGCTGTCATGTAGGCTCAGCTCTTTCAATGCTCTGAAAGAATGAATAAATTAAAGATATCGGAACATACTTAGAAATGTTCCTAGCATAGTATAATTTATACATTTATGGGTTTTAATACATTCCATGGATGTCCTATTTAGCACTTATCCTTGGAAGTTGAATATTTTCATCTGTAAATTTAAATGGTAAAGATATAATTATAAATTACCTTGTAGCGGTTGTTGGATGTATTTGCCGTCGGTTGTTTTATAATAACACATAAATTCATTTGCAAGGATTTTTCAAGCTATAGACTGCTTTGGATGGAACACCTGATTCAGAGGCTCAATGAGAGCCATAAATAAGGGAAGGCAGCGTCACAGAAAAAAAAAAAGAGAAGTAGAAAGTGGTGCCCATCAAGGAAATACACCACCACGTGCAGGAAGCCATTAGATGAACCCGGGTTTGTCTGTACAGGAGGGAGAAGGTTAATGAAGGGTTGGAGGAGCACCAGGAACTCGGGAGAGGGGCTGGTGGACCTGGGAAAAGAAGAGTGTTTTTTTTGGGTGGCCTAAAGTATATCTATTCGGTAGCATGAACGTCAAGAGATTTACAGTCAAACTAACTAAAACTAAACTTTACTTTATTTACTATCCCTTTATATATAACTGTTATTTGGAGTATTATTGGTTTATTTGTTGGAGGTTCGGGAAAGAGAGAAGAGGGGCTGTGGGAGAACAAGTTTAGGGTAACATAGCATTCATCTTTAAGAATAGCATAAAGGGTTAATAAATGTCAGAAACCTGTTCAGGCATATCAGGAAACCAGATAAAGGTCAAGTGAATACCAAAATGTACACTGAAATATAAGAATTAGTTTAGGAAAAATACTGAGATGGTCAAGTAAATAAAGAATGTACCAGAAGAAAAGCTAATTAAATGTACAAAATGTACTGAAGGATGACTAAGAGATGACTAAGAAATCAGCAGGTGTCCTATATATTAGAATGGACAATTGTTATATGCACAGAGAATTTCAAGGGTGGTGGCTCATCTCAAAAGGTATAAGAAGAACCAGAATACATAATAATAGACTTTTATTTTATATAAATCATTTGGTTGTAAACCAATGAACCAACCAGAGTAAACTGTATACATTGATTGACAGTTTATGTAAATTCAACAGTTTATAAAATGAACCTCTATTCTTTCTTTCTCTGATCATTCTGACCATGCTGTAATGGAGTGCTTCTGAAGAATGCTCTCTCCAAGGTATTTTGCTGAGAAGTAATTAGAAGATACCATGAACAGCTTTTCTGCTGCCTGATAACTGAATTGTTCTGTTAAAGGGTGTTTCTTTCTTTAGTTAAGATGTTAAATTTCGACCACAGAACACACCGCAGCATGGCGGTGTGTAAGTTACACATCAGTTTTGTGTGTATGTGTAGAATTACTGCATCTACGATGACATTATTGTTGCCTTGGTTGGATTCATTTCAGCTGATGTGTTCTGTGCTTGCTTGTAGTGGCTTGTAGGAAGTAGTGTTGGTCACTCGCACTCCAGATTATTTAGATATTTTTTTCTCTATTGTTGACCCTCTAGGGATCAGCAGCACATATAATGGTGCTGTCTCGGGAGGAAAAAGGGTCTCGAGGAGCGGTACAACCTTTGCCCTTTGCCTAAACCCAACAAAAGTCCCAACTGAGATCCAATATATTAAGTTTAACTTTCGATGAAAGATGCTTTTTCTCTGTGTCTCTCCATTTCTTTTTCCTGGGCTTTGCTGTAACTAGCAATTAGTGCCAGGCTAACTCAGAGACCTGCTTTTTGTAATTACTATATTTCAGAGGAACTGACTGGCACAGAGGGGCTGAAGGGGGATGAAACATTGTTATCCTGCAATTTTCCAAACCTCTTTCAATCAACCACTCTGGTACTTTGGGTCAGCATAAAAGGTCATTTATTGCCTATCAGTAGTTTCCCCCTTCATCTGTGCCATTACTTCCAGTTTCTCTTAAGCTGAAAAGCTATTCACATTTAGAAGTGAGTGGATTGTTTCCTTGCATACTGTACATTCCCTTTTTTTACTTTTTATCTATTTAATAGTCTATAATGTACTGAAATATTGTTTGAAAGACAGAAAGCAGGCGGTGATTATTTTACACAGCACCTACAACAACAGTATCACGGTGGGCTTACCAAAGTTTGAATGGTCAATGTTTTATGTATCCATCCATCATTTCTCAAACCCAATTAATTCTATTCAGAATTATGAGAGCATTAGGGAAAATGGCAGATATCTACCCCAGAGCAATACTCATTCATACCTGGACAATTTACTTGAAAGGTGTAATTTTAGGCCACACAGTTAAACCAAAAAACACTGAAAGCCAGGGATAAAAGGAGACTATTTCAATATGTGACAAATTGAAACAAGATAACCCTTCATTATTTAAACTTTGAAAATTGGATAGCATCATAAATAGACAAGAAGAAAAAGTTCTATTTAGTCATAAAAGTGCAAAGGGGTGCAAGAAAGTTTTGGAATAGTTAAAACAAAATGTGAAGAAGAAAGCAATCTTCCTCTCCTATTGAGTACGTTCATGACCTTTGGAAAGTAAGGATTCTCACACCAGTATAGAGTGGATTAGAAAATTCTAAGACTCCTTCATTTCCTGGATGCTTTTTTGTGTTGTAGATTGCATTTTGCTATTTTTGCCCATCAATCTACACTCAATATCTCATAATGACAAAGTGCAAATATGTTTTAACAAAGGTAAGCATATTCATTACAAATTAAAACCTGAAATTTGTCATTAATATAAGTATTAAACTCCCCTAATTCAGCATTTTGATGAAGCCACAAATTACAGTTTGAGTCTTCTTGAGTAAGTCTCTACAAGCTTTTGTTTGGGCAGTTTGTTAATTCCATTCTTCCTGACGGACCCTCTCAAGCTCCATTAGACTGGATGGGAAGCTTCTTTAACCTACCACCTTCACATCTCACCACAGATGATCTATGGGGATTAATTCTAGACTTTGGCTGAGCCACTCAAGGACAGTAAAAGACTCGTCCTAAAGCCAGTCTGGTATTGCCTTAAGAACATACATAAGAACATTTGAAATTTGACAAATGAGAGGAGACCACTCAGTCTATCAAACTAACGAGTTTTTTTTTTTTTTTCCAATATCTCATCCAAATACCTCTTTAAGGTTGTTAGGGTTTCTGCCTCTACTACATGTCTAGGTGGTTTGTTCCAGATTCCCATAGCTCTTTGTGTAAAGAAGTGCTTTCTGGCTTCAGTTTTAAATAGACTTCCCCATAATTCCCACTAGTGTTCTCAAGTATGTGATTCTTTATTAAGATGGATTCATCAGGTCACTGTTGTGCTGAACTGTTGCACCAGTTTGATTTTGCATGCACTCCGGAGCAGGGTTTCTTCATGAACCTCTGTGTATTTGGCTGCATTCCGCCTTCCCGCAATTCTGACCAGTATCCCTATCCTCTGAAAAGCGCTCCAAAAGCCTAGTGCTGCCATCAGAATGCTTCACCTTAAGGGTGATATAGACAGGTAATGAGCAGTGCCTGGTCTTTGCCAGACACAGTGCTAGAAGTTTTGCCCTAAGAGTTCATTTTTTGTCTCATGGTTTCAGAGACCTGCAATTTACAAATTCTAAGTGTAAGTTAGCCTATCTGGCATAACTGCCTGATTAATGGAGTGCTGCTCAGATGGGCATCCTTTTGACAGATTCTCCCATCTCAGAAGATGACTTTCTGAATCTCTGTTAGAGTGACCATTAGGTTTTTCGTCACCTCCCTGACCAAAGCCGTTCTTGACTGGTTACTCAGTTTGGACACATATCCAACTCTAGGAAGAGTCCTGGTTGTTCCAAACTTCTTCAGTTTCTCAATTATTAAGGCCACTGTGCTCCTGGGAACACTCAAAACTTTAGAACCGGTTTTATATCCTTCTCCTGATCTACGCCTCACCATAATTTTATCATGGAGGTTCACAGAGAGTTTCTTAAACTTCATGGCTTGGTTTTTGCCCTGAACTGCAGTGTGAATTTCGAGACTTACTTTCTAAACACTGTCCAGTCACTACAGATTGCCACAGGTTGAAGTTCTAAACACATCTCAAGGACAACACAATACACCCAACCGCAAACTGACATGCTGCAGAAAAGGGCCTGAATACTTATATAAAGAACAAATTTCAATTTTTGATTTTTAATAAATTTGCAAACTGTTCTGAAAAAATATATTCACTTTGCCATTACAAGTTATTGAATGTAGACTGATGGGTAAGATTTAAAATTCAGTGTGCAGAAAGTGAAGGGGTCTGAAAACTTTCTGAATGCACTGTTCAAGCTATTTTTTAGTAATGCTTACATTAGAAGAGAGTAGTTGGTATGATCTCCAGTTAAGGTTACATTAATCAACCTTAATGAGTTTCTCTGCGTAAAGATGTAGAGATTACGTGGATATTAATTTACCAGTAACGGCACACTGCACGATGATGTGCAATGAATACACTTGACTTGAGTATTCCTATTTTTCATCCTCTTTCTCTGTACATTTAGCATTCATTTGCTCAGAAGTTGATGCGCTTGCCACTTCCTGAGCAGCTCTTCTTTTCTCAACCCTAGCGGCCCGCTTCTTCAATTCTTTGTCAGCATCTTTTCGTGTTAAAACTGATTAAGTTAGTGTTTGTGTTGCAATTACTTAGTGCGTTTTCCTTAATTTTTCACTTAAGCTGGCACTTAAGTCTTCAATCGGCCTCAAGAATTATTTAAGATATAAAGAGGTTGGGGAAGTGAAGGCGAAGGTGGTAGGAATGAGAACGATGCCCGTAGGCATTCGCCGCATGGCCGCCCTGCTGGCCGCTGCTGAGAGTTGATTCTACAAAAAAATAAAAATTAAAAGGGGAATAATCTTGGAGGTCAATCATCACCCCGAAAGCAGATAGTAGAGGTCACGTAGTATATGTGTACAAAAAAATTTCAAGTCAATGGTTTGCGAGCTACAGGTGATTCAAAATCCTGGACAGACAAACGGACAGCAACGGTAGTGTATTATATAAGAAGATAATAAAGATCATCAAGGACTGAAAATCTGGTATACACTGGCACACACCTCTACTTTGAATTAAAAAATGTTTTGCACTTGTTTGGTATGGTTTGTGTTTCAGCTGCAGATGTTTAACTGTCTTTTCTGAAAATGCCTTCTGCTCCTGGTTGAAGACAGACTGAACAGCCAAAATCTGAACTGGAAGAAGAAGTCAAAACACAGGTGAAGATTTCAAGTACAGGTTCACTGCTTTCTACGTTGATTAAAAAACAAGGTCATGACTTTTGTTAAGACTTATTGATATGCCATAATGCAGGGAATACCAGGTTGATATACCAGTAACTGCATTCATTCATTATTTGTGTTTCACGTAAAATATATTATATATATTTTTCTATTAAATGTTAATATTTTTTAGCAAATCTTTACTTCTGTGGAGGGGCAATTGCTATCTGTGTGAGGCTTGTATGTTCTACTTGAATCTGTGCAGGTTTTCTTGTGCTAAGTGGTCCTCTTCTGTGAGTTCCACTCCCACTACTGACACTGTGTACTCTTGAGCAAGTCACCTGACCTGCCTGTGCTCCAATTGGAAAAAACAAAAGAAATGGAACCGACTGTATCATAAATGTTGAAAGTCACCTTAGATAAAGGCGTCTGCCAAATAAGTAAATGTAAATCTGTGCTAAGTTAATTGACAACAGTAAAACGGCAGTGTGAGTGGATGTGAAGATGTGTTGACTGTGTTTCTGCGTTCCTGTTTAATATCTGATCCTGCTTGAAAAAACAGTACCTTTGAAACAGAAATAGAAAAATTACTTTTTAGTAATATTCAGAAATATTTATTAGCCCTTAAATGAGTTGAAAACAGGTTTTGCTGTTCATTATTCCCTTCCAGTTATAGTGTGCTAAAAAAAAAACATGTTATGTTATATTAAAATACAACCAAAACTTTGTAAATAATATCCTGCAGTAATTATGCATAACAGCTACCTGGGAAAAGTAGTATTTTCAACAGAAAAAAAAAATAAAATAAAACTTGCATTGCTATAATTCAAATTTTAAAAATTCACAGAGGATGCCATAGCCATAGCTCTCCACACTGCACTGAGCCATTTGGGACACCAGAGGAGCTATGTGAGGTTGTCTTTTATTGATTATAGCTCAGCTTTTAATGCCATTATTCTGGATATATTCTAGACAGTAAACTGTTTAACCTAGGTTTCTCCACTCTTCTTATCAATTGCCAACAGACAGTGAACCTTGGCCCCCACTTTTCCTCAGTTTGCTCACTCACCATCAGTTCTCCACAAGGCTGCATGCTAAGTCCACTGCTATTTGTGCTCTACACCTATGACTGCGGTTCAGCCCACCCTAATAACACCATCATCAAATCTGCCAATGATAATACAGTAGTTGGACTCATCTCAGAGTCTGCCTACAGAGAGGAGATCCTGAGATTGTCTGCTTGGAGCTCAGTAGATAACCTGACACTGAATGCCATGAAAACAAAGGAAATCATCTTTGACTTCAGGAAAAACAGTGTAGACCTAATTCCCCTCCATATCAACAAAGATTGTGTGGAGAGGGTCCTAGCCTTCAAATTCTTGGGTACTGTATCTCTGCTGACCTGTCTTGGAGTGAAAACACCAAAAGTACAGCAGCAACTTCACTTCTTCAGAAAGCTTAGAGAGAATAATCTGGATCAAAAGCTGCTGGTAAACTCCTACTGCTCCTACACACACAGCATGCTGACATGCTGTGTCACAGTGTGGTACAGAAGCTACACTGCAGCAGACAGGAGGTGGCTTTACTCTGTCATCAATGCAGCTCAGAAGATTGTTGGCTGCTCTCTGCCCTCCCCTACAAGACTTGTAAACTTTTTAGACATTTTGAAGAACCCCTCACCATTCTGGTTTTCACCTGTTTGACTTGTTGCCCTATGGTAGGAGCTACAGGTCTATCAAATCAAGGATGAGCAGACTCAGGGACAGTTACTTTCTCAGAGCCATAACTACATTGAATCTCAGCATGCACTGTCCATCTCTCCTTCTCAATCCCCTCCACCTCTCACCTTTTATTTGAATGTGCAGTAATCCTCTGTGTAATTAGCACAGCCTTGTGCAATTTGGCTCTCTTTGTTCTATGTGCAATATTTTACATTATTAGTATTCTTTGTGTAATATTCATATCATTGGTAATTTCAGTAATTCATTGTGCAATACTTGCATGATCAGTAATATTTCTTGTTAGTAATACTATATTTGTTGCTTAACAATACCACTTTGTTACCTATTAATTACTATTTTTTACATTCTTTTTTAGCAGTTTTATATGTAGTACTTTATACTTACTATATACCCTGTAAATGATTGTTTTTTCTACATTGAATCTGAAGGAGAAGCTGCTCTTTAATTTGTAATAATGAAATGAAGTCTTCCAATTCTTCTAATATTGATTAAAAAGTATGCATAAATGATAAGTATTAAGGATAAATGAGAAAGATGCATTTTATGCATTAATGCTTTGTTACATAGCTATCAGGATGTTCCATTTTCAGCATTTGTTTTGTGTTCTCCACAACCCTCACACCTCAATTCCCCCTCTCACTTGCAATTTCATATTAATATGATTACTACTTATTATATGGCCCATGCGCCTTTTTCTTTTCTTTTTCCAATTGGAGCACAGGCAGGTATTTTCAACATAAATTGAATGTAACTTTTTGTTATTCCAGTTACACACAGTGACTCCTCCTCAAGTTGACCCTAAGGTGGTACCATCCACTTTTGGTTTCACATAGACATTGTCAGTCTATTAAAACAGACTGTAAAGGACTTCAAATTCAACAAGATGTTCTCAGAGTCAAAAGGTTATTTCAAAAAAAGAAGGTCAAACATGGGCCATGACTTGAGAGAAATTTGTACATCAAACTCATTTTGGCCACATGTACTCACAATTCTTTTTTGTCCTTTCAGTTACTACCCAGTGGATGTGACAATTGGTGAGGACGGGCATGTAGAATGACCAGTAAATAGACAGTTTTATCAGTGGACTCAACGCCTGCTTCACCACTTCCATCTGGTACAATGTTCGTAAAACTTGCTTTTACACTGATTCATTGGTCATTCTCACAACTGCCTTTACCCTCACTTGTGAAGTACACCCTGAAGCACATAAATTCTTCTTCTTAGAGCAGCTCCTCATCCCTTAACTGCAAGGAGTCAGCTGCTCTTTTCCTGGAAAGGACTCTAACCTCAGATGCGGATTTGCTGATTCTGATGTCAACCACATTGCTCTCAGATGCAATCACAAACTAATCAGGCCAAGAGGACCTTAGATTCCCAAACTGGTCACTTTCCGAAACCTTTGCTGGGCCTTGATATACTGTCCATTATAATCATGGACAGGAAGGGAGACAAAATGCACTCTGGACAGAATCTAATGCCCTCCTTGAATGCTCACGACTTAATAAAAAAGATTGTGAACACTATATTCACCCAGCACACCTTCCACAAGATATCTTGGGGTAGATTAGATTAGACACAATTTTATTTGTGCCAAGGGGAAAATTTGGCTTTATACAGAAGCCGATTAAATAAATAAATATTACAGCATACAATAATTACTAAAAAGAAAGAATCCTTCTGACCTGGCTAAAGTTGAGAAAGAGCATTCATTGTCCCAGTAAGGCATTATGGAGATATACTGTATTGCTGTTGGTATAAAGGCCAGAGTAGCATTTCTTAAGACACTTCTGCTGAATTATTGGTTGGCTGAAAGTCCTCAGTGTTAGTGTGTAAGAGAGAGGATGTGCAGCATTTTTCATAATGACACTCAGTTATGTTTTCATTATATCCTCCAGAGTCTAGAGTGCAACCTATAACTGTGCTTGCTCTCTCTTAAATAGCTTGTAGATATGCTGGACCTCTCTTGAAATGCCTTTACTAGACAAATAACACTGGCTATCATAGAGTTGTAGATCATGTAAAGGATGCCACAATTCCACATTAAAGGGGTAGAGTCTCCTAAGAAAATAAAAATAAAAAGTAGCATGTCGTAAAGAGGTTCAAAAATGTTGGCATGATACACATGTAGAGCAGGTTAGAGATAGTGATAGTACTAAAATTCGAAAGTCTCAAAAAAATAAGAGTAAAGGTCGCATTAACACAAACAAACTTACTAAATTGTTATATAACGGAAAAGCGAAAAGAGCTTGAATATATCGTACGGATTTGAACATTACATTGGAGACTTGTATACCACCTAATTTGTGTTGCCATCAGGGAAAAGTAGTGTTTCTTCCCAATGAAGAGGCGTACCCGTGAGAATTAAAAGATTTGTTGTTTGGTGAAAGTGAAATCCACATACACGAGCAGCAAAGATGCAAAGTGGCTGGCATGTAGCGCAAACCTGGGGGTTGGCGAGCGAAGCCCCCTAGTGTCTATAAAATTATTCTTATCCTAAATACATATTGTAGTTTTAGATATTAATTGTCACATTCATGCATTCTAGCATAGTATTATACAATTCCAAATTGGATTATGTAATATTATCAATTGTTGGATTCTGTACTTGTAATATTTCTGTTGCACTATTGTATTGTATTGAGGATTACTTGTGTTCGGTTCTGTGTATTGTATTGTATTGACCCCCTTTTTTTGACACCCACTGCATGCCCAATCTACCTGGAAGGGGGTCTCTTTTTGAACTCCCTTCCCCAAGGCTTCTTCCATTTTTCCCTACAAGGGAGATTTTCATTGTCTTCTTAGAGAGTCAAGACTGTGGGGATGTCAAGAGGCAGGGCCTGGTAAAGCCCATTGCAGAACTTCTTGTGTGATTTTGGGCTATACAAAAATAAATTGTATTTTTGTTTAATAGCACTTTCATGGCTCTGTTGTTAAAAATTTACTGCAGAAAAACAAAAACTCATTCATTCATCCGTAAATGAATTTGCTGTTTAATCTGATGCTGTTTGAAATTTAATGTGATTGTGTGTTTAGCATGACATCTTGTCAAGAAAAGTCACATGTTGTAAATGTCGATGTGTTGATGTACAAGCATGAAAATACGCTACTGAGTCTTGTAATCCCTGTCAACTGTGAACGAGTGTCAGGTATCTGCAGAGCTGCCAATTGGTTGTGGAGTAAAAACGCACTCTGCCATCTGCACTTGGAGTTTGGTAGGAAATGAAAAATATCCCCATGCAGAGTGAGCTGCAGGTTCAGTTTAACCCACTTTCCCAATAATTAATCATTTTTAATGAAGGGTTGAAAGAATGGGTGCCACCATATATTTTAAGCCTGCCAAATACAAGACAATAATCTGACAGAAGTGCTAGATAGTGAAAAAGGGATCATACTAAATGTGAAAAAAGCAAGGCTTTCATTTCCTTCCACACATAGATATCCGTAGTAAATTGATCATATAAGCATCAGACACTGTTTTCATGAGGATCACAATAATCAATTAATTTACTTTTGAATATTTTCTTTGTGTGTTTCCTATTACAGCTCAATGACATATTGTAATGTTAACTGTAATTAATCCCATTGTGCATGAATCTAGATATAGAGTATGAAGAATTGATGTTTTCCATTCTGGTTTAATTTCCATCTTTTCCCTTTTGCTGCCAGTGACCCTGAGCATTACGATAATGGAATAATGGTGTTCGTACTTTTTGCCAAAAAAGTGCTTTTCAAATCACAATCTGTATATGGGTACTACACTTTTTTCATTTATATTTGTATCTGCTTACTTCAAAGCAGGCTATGACTGAGACCAAAGAAGTGTAAAGTGTTAAGAGGGGATGAAATGTGATAAATTAATTTCCTAAAGTAATGTCTTCACCGGTTGTGTATTACACTATTCAAACTGGGCACTTTGTCATCTTTTTATTAATGTGGCCCTCCTACTCAGTAGTCAACATCTCTGATTAGTACCCATCATTGTATCTTATCATTAGAGAATATTTGGCAGACATCAACCTCTCAAAATGACTGACACCACCGACAAACTGTCATCTTGTACTATATATATTTTAAAATAAGAGCTCAGAGACACAGAATGAATCTCAGATGCATGGCTTAAACCAAAAAGTTTATCATTACTAGATCACATTGCTAGTAAATGAGCAATCCCGCCTGCCTAACGTGTACATGCTATTGACAGACTAGCTGTTCTCCCTTTGTTTGATGCCATGCTGTATTATGAACGTGATAGGGCATGGGTGAGAGAGGGACTGCTAAGGGATGGCACTGCAGTCTGTTATCACATTATGAATTAGATGTAGGTACATGTTAAAGATATATAGGGCAAAGTGAGCACTGCCCATTCTGCTAGGCTTCAGTGGCACACCAGGGCTGCTAAGAAAGCATATTTAACAGGAATGCAGGCATCCAGCTGTGCCTTCTCCCATTTGTATTCCATACTAAAAGACTGAACTCCAGCTTGTGTCAGGATCTGCCTGGAGTTCATCTGATAACAAAGGTGTAAGTCAGAGGTGACCTGACATCTCTCCAGAGGCGTGTCTGCAGACCTCTTGAGCCAAAAGGAAGGAAATGGACTCAAGCAAGGACAAATAGCTACAACTCAGTGGACAAACAGATGAACTCACTTATGAGGAAACACTGACTTTGTAAGTTGAAGGGACTTTAATCCAATCAGGAGAAGTTATAAATTCCCATAAAACTAGGTACACTCATCCCATCTAGGAATAGTCTCTACAATATTTCTCTTGGGACACTCTCACTGAACTCCTTGGTGATTCTCTTGGGTCAACCTCTCTGGGATTATCTCAAAAATGAGAATTATTCAAAAAAATATCTTCTGAAAGTTCTCTTTGAAACTAAAAGCTGATGAGTCTTTTGTTGTTTTGGGAGTGGAGAACTGACAACCTCTGTGGTTCAGTAATTGATGATCCCTTTGCCAAGCCAAGCTGTAGGCCAAACTGTCTGATAAGGCTGAGTAACAGCCATCACTTCAAGAAGGGACCATCAGCATCTAAACTATTGTGCCAAAAAGACTACTGGTTTATCCTACAAAGCTGCAAAAAGCCTAACAGTAGAAATAACACTGAGAAAGCAGCATTACAGAATAGCACAAACAAAGAATCATGCAGCAAAGAGAAAGAGTGCAATCAAGTGCAAGAAAAATCCTCTACTTGAACCCGAAGCTGTAACAAACAAACAACTCCACACAACACTGGACATCACTTTTAAAGAATAAAACTATTAATCTGTGCCAAGATAAATTAAACTCTAAACAGCTGTAAACAGCCAGCCTAGTCTATATTATATGTTTATTTATTCAGTCTGTCTGCATCCCATCTTATATATCAATATATAATGTATATACAGTATGTAGTTATGACACTTCTGTAATCCTTGTGTTTATCAATAAATTGTATTATTCAGTTTCTTAAAACAAGTGTGCTTCAATTACCTTGATATACTGTATCTCTAAAAACTGGAGACCACCTCCTATAAAAGAGGAAGGTAAGGTAAAAATGTAGGAGCCTTGCCAAATTATGTGGTATGACCGAAGGCAAAACTGATAATTAATTGACCAAGTTAAAATTCCTGCAGTGGGTTGGCACCCTGCCCAGGATTGGTTCCTGCCTTGTGCCCTGTGTTGGCTGGGATTGGCTCCAGCGGACCCCCATGACCCTGTATTTGGATTCAGCGGGTTAGAAAATGGATGGATGGATGGAAGTTAAAATTCATTTTTCTATTTCTTAAATTTATCGGTTCCTCTGGTTGGACAAGATAAATTTAATTTTTTATTACTACTTATTGCTGTCCCCTGGGTGGGGGTCTTATTGATTATTAGTTATCAATTCCTAAATATATTCATTCCCAATTTTATTCCACTTTTCAATTGTACATGTTTTAACATTACTAAAGTAAATAAAACTATGTTGATAAGGACTTAGATTAGTTTTAATTGCTTCTAATTTCAAGCCTTCACTTACATCCTGTTTTGCTAATTCCATTCATTTCTGGATATATTTTATTGATGCAGCAGCATTTGGCATATCTGTATCTCTGACTTTTATCTTCAGCAAAAAAGTACACATTGAATCAGGTTTTATACATCACTTCAGTAAGACTAATAACACATTACAATGTGCCAAAGTATAACATTCTGATTGCTACATGGAACATTAACTCCATGTGTATGTGATGTCTGAAATGTGCTGAAATGGACATGCGATAATTACAGACTCACCTTTCTTTTATTTATCGGGCTGACGTACAGGTAACTCAGCACAGTTTTAAATCCAACCTTATCATTCAGTTTTTCATATGTGGTCCCATAGTCGGTAGATCTAGAAAAAGAGAGATGCAAGAGAAAAAGGTCAGTGTGACCTGAGCAAAATATTAGCTTGAGCTGCATCGTTGCCCTCTGATATGTCTTCATCTTCAGGCAATGCTCACTATATTTTAGGATCACTTTCAATTTGCATTACAAGGGCTACTGCATTGCCATTGAAGTAATTATATAAAAGTGATACAAAACCAGCTAGGTGTTAGAAATTGATTGCAAAGGTCAAGTTAAGGTGGCTGGAAATGGATAATACGGAAAGGTCCAAGTTATGTGCATAAGAAGCCCTACAAGTAATTAGTAAAAAAGTAAGTGGGTGGTAATGACATTTGTTCACAATAAAATTGTAATTATGTTGTGAAAATGCTGGATACATTTCTTTGTTTGTAAAGTTGAAAGAAGGATAGATAGATAGATAGATAGATAGATAGATAGATAGATAGATAGATAGATAGATAGATAGATAAATCTGGAACATGTTTAAAGCCGTTATTTTATATAGCAAGTTTCACTGTGAAATCTGAAAAATTGAGTAAGCAAATACCTTAGATCAGGGGTCTTCAACTCCGGTCCTGGAGTGCTACTGTGGCTGCAGGTTTTCATTCTAAATCTTTTCCTAATTAGTGGGCAGTTTTTGCTGCTAAATTGCATTATGCCTTCATTTTAATTGACTTGCTGTTAAAGACTCATCCTCCTTAATTAATTAGCAGTCAATCAGTAGTGAGATACAAAATAAGCTAAGACAGGACCAACAAACTTGTGTCCATCATATAATATCTTAAAATAAAGAAAGGTGAAGGTCTTAGTAATGTTTATCTGTTCAGGTCCACCAAAAATTTTGATGTTACTCTTTGGAAAATAGAAAATCAACAATTTTAGAAATGTCTGCTGTGGCAAGCCATGAAACTAAATAACAGGTTTAATTAACAACAAGAGTTGCCTTCTAATTACAAAACTGGTTGGAGTGAAATTGGTTGGGGTTTGAAGTCCTGACTAAGCTGGTCATCTGTTGGCTCACTTCACGTTGCATTTCTGTTTGGTTGCTGTTTAAGGAAAACAATAAAGTAATTCAGAGGACCGAGTATTAAAAAAGAGTCAATTAAAAGGAGAGGACAGGTTAATGAGCAGCAAATACTGGTCACTAATTAAGAAAAAAGTTTAAATGAAAACCTGCAGCCACTGTAACACCTCAGGACCAGAGTTGGAGACCCCTGTCCTAGAGAATCATTCAGCATACTGATATCCCCCATTAAAACACTTGAAAAATCTACAGTAGATGAGAACAGGCCATTCTACCCAGCAAAGCTCGCAAGTTCTATCCACTTAATTCCTCCACAATAACCTCAACTCAAGTTTTGAAGGTCCCTAAAGTCCTACTGTCTACCACACTTCTTGGTAACTTATTCCACGTGTTTATGGTTCTCGCCTCAGCCTTAATGAGATATGCTGCCTTTCCATAGTGAGCACCACCACTGTATTCTTTACATGTACAGAGCTACTCTCCTTGTCTTTCTGCTGGTATTTTTTATGATCTGTAGGGTGAGCCGGTTGTCTCTTCAATACGAGTACAGGAGCAGACATTTTTTTGCAACACAAAATCCTTCCTGATGCCAACCTCTTTTAATAGCACAAAAGGAACCATGTTCTAACCTCAGGCCATGGGCTAACAGAGCTACTGTATCCCCTGATTACTGGCACAGACCAAAATTCATGCGCAAAACACAATAATAGAGGTTCAGTCCCGCTTAAAAAAAAGCATTTATTCTACAATGCCTGTTTCTTTGTTCAACTATTCAAATAGACATTTTTGTAACACATTAGTTTAAGTACTCGTACTACAAAAATGCATCTATTACAAATGTATTCTTAGGTAACAAGACCTTAACAAAGGCTTCTTTTGGTCTTCAGGACACTTGTAAAACATCAGTAAAGTGGTTATTCATCTGTGCAATACGGCCTACTAAAATAGCTTCACTTTGGAACCTTGGCTTAATTAATACAATTAATACATATGGCATAAGAGTAAATTTGTAATAGATGTGTTTTTGCAGCACCTATGTTACTAAAGTGTTACTAATATTTTTTTTTTGTTTGGAGATTGTGCTGTGTCTGTCCAGTTTGATGCAAGTTGTGGGAAAAAATGCTGTGGTGTTACCACAATAATAATAAACATCTTGAGATTCCGGTGTCTTGTTCTATTGACTTATTTTTGTTCAAGTACTGCACATCGATTTTTAACTTGGCACATCTTTACTAATATGCTTATAGTCATTATGCAAAACAGTCCAGTAGGCTATACAATGAAATATGACACAAGTACTACAGCATACATTATAATTTAGATATGGAGAGTGTTGCCATTTAAAATTTGCATATCTTAGGCATAAGAATGGCCATTATACTGTGTCACAAAGATGAGTCACAGACATCATAAATGTTTGGGGCAGCTACCTGTATATTGTTTCCCTGCTGCAAAATTGAAGTAAATTGAACAGAGATGTTTACAGGTTTGAGTCCAAAATAACATTGATATTATGGAGGTAAAATGGAGGCCAGTAAAGGAAATGACGTCATAGGGGCCAGAACCATAAGTGACGTTGTCGGGGACCAGAGGTGACGTCATCATTGCCACTAGAAAAAGAAGTGACGTTGAAAAGACCGGAAGTTGCGCCGTTATTGGTACGCAGGCCGGAAGTGATGTCATCGGGATAGGAAGTGACATCGTCATTGCCACCGGAACCCTGTGAGATTTCCCGTAAAACTGTCTGCAAGAGATTAAGAGTGACAGTCAGCGCACACCGCCGCCAGGTCTGACATGGAATTACTATCATTTAAGCTCTTCAGCTGTCTTCCAATTGCATGTGTGTGACAACAGAGATATTCAGTCTGTAAACAAAAATCACGTGTGCATTACACAGAATGGCTGCTTCTCATGACAACTGAAACACTATCTGTCAAAGACTGCTGAACCGTTTTCTTTCTTGCTGTAGTCTGATGCTGAACGCTAAACTTTCCTGAACACTGAATTGAATACATTAATGATGACTCTTGAACAATTACTCATGGTGAGAATTATAAAAAAAAAAAAATCACAAGAACTGCTGCTGTAATGCTTCAGGAACAAAAAAATGTAATGGTGCAAGATATACTGCAGTGCTGTGCGACTAACACAAGACTGCAATGTGAAGAAAACACCAAGGCCTATAGTTGAAAGCCATTTTGTTTTTTGCGTTACATGACAATGCATCCTGCACACTGCTGCCAACTTCTTTTCCAGCAATGCATCTTTCTTCCATCAGCTCCTACGCACTCCAGCTGAATTCTGGGAACTGAAGTCCTCTTGATACCACTGCCAAAGGATCAACTCAACAATCGGCTTGATTATTGAACAACTAAATATGGCAACAGTGCAATACCTACATGGGGCTCTGATTTATTAGTTTCCTGAGAAAGTCTCCTCTTTTTTGAAACCTCCTGATTTAAGCAAAGCAGACTGCTTCCTCCTAAACATCTAGCAGCCACCCATTCCGCTCCCAAACACTCGTTTTTCCCTTGCCCAGACTGTCAGGCACTTGTGCACAGCCATCTTTCAGTCCTGTCTGTAAAGTCCTCCATCCCCTATGTCAATTGTTTTTATAGTTATATTTTTATAGATGGACCAAACGCTCAAGTGTCTCACAGTGAGCCTGAGGTTGCAAAAGTACATTATCTTTAGCATTTTAGGACAAATAGCATATCAATTGTGCCACACTGCCTTTTACAAAGGAAACTGAGAGTTTAAAACACAGTATTATAAGATTAAATAGCTTTATCTGTGACCCTAAGCATTTAATCTGACCTTCTTGTTCTTCAGCTCTATGCATCTACACTTTGAGTAATCTTTTACATAAAGAAATAATTTGGGATATGATTAATAAACAAACAACTATTCAAATATATAGTGCACCATTTCTGGGTGGTTTTAAATACAGTATATAAGTATAGTTAAAGTTTTTAGTAATTGAAGGAAAGTTAGAAACTGTACTCAGAGACACACAGCGAGTGGACAAGCAACCTTACACATTATACTCTCAAAACGGTTTACTTGGTCACACTGTTTGTTTACTGTAAATTATTATGTAAATTCAAATTACTTATGGATGTTACATTTAAAAATGTACAACATCATTCTTTCCACTGTTGGTTATTGCTGTGCTTCAGATGCTGTAGGATAGGTTTTAGATTCCATCACCTGCAAAATCGCTTTAAACAGATTCAGTAAATAGTTGAAGAAATTTTTGAAATGGTATTTACTCAGAAAGGGCCAACAAAAAAATGAAGACTGGGTCATTTATTCATGGGGAAATTTACAAAAAAAAAAAATACCAAGAGCTTCTCCTGCAATACTAATGTGCACAATAATGTGATGGTACAAATTACAGTGCAACACTGCATGACGAGCAGAAGACTGCATTGTGAAGCAAATATCGAGGCTTATCATCAAAAAGCTCTTTGTTGTTGCAGGACAATGGTGGCTTACATACTGCGACCCAAAACGCTTCCATGTATGGGATTTGAGGTCTTGGACCATCCTCTGTACAGCACTGACCTTGGATTACCATCTGTTTGGTCCACTTGCCTTGTCAGTTCTTCATGGACCAACAAGTGAAAGAAGCAGTGCATGCATAGCTGAGAGACCAACTAAAAATGCATAAACAATAATGTGGAAATGCGGACCAAGTGCAGTGGAAACCAAGGGGACTATGTTGAAAAATTAATTTTCCTGTATGTTCTAGACAGTAGCATTAATACATTTTTGAAGTAGAGTGCCGATAATTATTGTCTTACCCTAAAATGTGAAATATTTCATATTTTAAAGGCATCAGTAAGAACCTGATGTCTGTCAGCATATACTGTATTTGAAAGCCAGTGATAAGAAAGTTCCTCTCTGACAAGTCCACATGTGCTGAAAACATTCTGGAGGCTGTTTAGGGCAATTATAGTAGACAGCCTTAATGGTGGCATAGGGTGGTTAATTGGTTGTATGATTATTTTAAAAGAATTGAAGAAATTTCTAACAATTCCAGACTTTTGTAGGAAAGAAAAAAATGAAAATGCTGAGCTATAAAAATAAAAACTATGAGAAGAAGATTACATTTAAATACTCAGCTCAGGAAGAGTGATAATCTACAAGCAAGAAACAAAGAAATCATGCTGCAATTGTTTATATTTTTATTATTATTATTTTAATCAAGGGATTATATGATGTATATAAGCATCGCAAAAATTTAGGTCTTACTAGGTCAAGAGGAAAATTAAATTTACTAGCAATTTGATACCACTAGAACTTAAAACAGTGAAAACTGGGACAGAGTTTAGAGTCACAGAAAATAACTAATAATATTAATAATAATAAAATCAGGATCAGAATGCAAAGATGTATTTCCAAACCGTTTAATCATGCTTAGAAATGCAGATTCCAAACATGGATCCTGATTTGGATCAGCCTGAAAAAATGTTCTTATCAATTCAATGCTTTGCAAACTCTGACAACTTCTGTCTTTTCCATTATGTGGAAAAAAAAAATAAAGGCTGCATCTCCAAGTCTCCAAGTTGTGACCACCTTTCCCCTATCATTTAGATTTATTAACATAGGTTAATTGCATTGGGAATCACTGTGTTCTGTTTGGAAAGTTGTGAGATCCGGTGTCCATGTTAGAGCTGAAGACGTATCATCGAGGCCTTGCCGGTTTGAACCACAGAAACTGTATGTGCTAAGAATGGGTAATCCTTGCACATCCCGCTAAAACAATGTCTATTGTTTTCCATAAATATTTTTGTTCATTTGTTGGGAATATTATTGAAGCAATATATGTGATTTGAAAAAAAAATTTGTATGTGAAATATATTAATGTTATTATTAATTAAGTTTCAGTGTGTCACTTTATTTTGTTGGTGAGTTGCTAGGGGAGACTGTTGTTAAGGAAAGTTTCCCAAAAGCACTACACATCACAACATGAAGTCTCCGCTAGCTAAAGTTCTATCTATCTATCTATCTATCTATCTATCTATCTATCTATCTATCTATCTATCTATCTATCTATCTATCTATCTGTAAAACTCACCGCACCGCTTCAGCTATCTGTCCAAATTATGAATTTAAATCTTGAATTGTGCTCATTTTGAACTCATGGAGTTAGGTATTCTGCTTAACAGCACATAGCTTGCCACTACTTGATTTGGTTCATAGTTTTAGTGTTTTTAATTTCAGGTGATCTTCTTGTAGTTTTGATAGCGACTCCTGGCAATTCTTGTTTTGACTTTGCTTACACTTTAGACATCTAGATTTTGTTTTTGATATTGGTACTTCAGCATTCTAGAAAACTGTTTTTGTTCAAGAAAGGCACACCTCCCATTTCATGTTTAACATCTTTGCAGGTGCTCGTAGTCCTTTGCTCTAGCAGACAGTACAAAGAGGTAGTTTGGAATACAAAATGCAGGTGGAATGAGTCAGTGCTGTGGCCTGGCCAGACCTCTTTGAATATTCACGACTGGCATTATAGTATGTATTAAGCATGGATGGTGGGTGATATGAAAAGGTAAAAATTCCTTTTTGTGCTACATAGTTGGCAATCCAGCACAGTTAAATAATGGAACATCTTTTAAAGGTTTAATTTATCATGGAAAGCTGGAAGGTTCAATACTCTTCTGCCGATCTCTCTTATTAGTTATTTAGAGCACTTGTTAGAGCCTCCTGTCTCAAACGACCATGAGAGCTGCTGGGCTGAAACAAATGGCTGAGGAGCGTTTGCTGCATTGTTTAGCAACTTCAGATGATTTGGGTTGAGTGATCATAATATATGGATGTGCATACGGATACCATGACAAGAATAAAAGATACCTGAGCAAGCCCAAAAAATGGAGGTAAGCATCAAATGAATTATTAAATATTATGTGGAAAAGACAGGCATAATCAAATTTAAATAAGAGAATGAATTATACAGTGTGAACGATAGGGGGCGCTCTCGCTCCCTTGAACCCCTGTCCACGACTCCAGACACCAGGTAAAAGTCCTCAAATCGACTTTATTTTTCTTCCACAGTGTACAAAGCACACTCTCCTCCACAATACTCATATAACTCACAATAATACTCAATAATAAACAATAAACCAATCCTCCAACTCCCAGACGCGTTGCCACCCTTCCACCCAGCTCAGCTCGTTGTCTGGGAGTTCCCATAGTCCTTTTATAATCCCTGACCCGGAAGTGTTTCTGCCCAATAGTCCACAAGTCCTTTTCCCTTCCGGGTCAGGGTAAATAGTCCCTTTCTTCAACCCGGAAGTCCGTCGCTCTTCCTGTGACGAACCTCCGGGTCACAGGGCACGAAGAAGCCCTCGGTCCTCCCTGCAGCTCCCTCCTGTGGCCCCCACGGCATCCAGCAGGGCTTTGCATAAAAACTCCAATGTCCATGATGCCCTGCTGGTCTTCTGGGGACCTCCTCGCTGCAAGGAGGGCTCCACCTGGCGGCTTGGGGGTATTGGCCGGGATAAATGGCCGGCCATCCATTACAACAGAAATTGACCAACATATCTGGTTCATCATGGAAGTTTGTAAAGATGCCATTGTTAATAATTTAGATCCAATAAACCTCTTCAAAGTAATATAAAATGTAATTTAGATATGAGTATTGCCTTGTGCATTCCTCTGTGTTGCTTCAGTTTGACGTTTAAGGTTAGGGCAGTGGGTTGTGGCACTGGGATGTTAGTAGGATAGCCACACTAAAGATGCCATGTAGCCCATGAGCGTCACATCAGATCACATCTCTCCCTCTCAGAGTTTTCTGGCCTGGCAGCACAGCTCACAGAGCCAGTGGTCCATCTAAATACTGAAGCAGAATGGTCAGATGATGAAAGGAAAATTATAAATTGACTGATAATTTGCATTTTTTCTATGAGCAAAATGGGGGCACTTGTTCGAAATGGAACAAAGGGGCATGGGTTTGCCCCACTGTAATCATCCTGTTCTGCTTGTCTCTGTATTATCATGACATGCTTCATTTTTCATTTTATCAGTAGAGATTTTGAAACATGAACAAAACAAAATGTGCATTTGTCATGTTTTAAGCAAACATACACAAATAAAGACACAAGTGGTAAGTGAAAATTTGATCATTCACGGATATACTCAAGAAAGGCTAATGCCCATCACTGTCTTCAGCAGTGTCTAATGGCCTGCTAACTGCAATCCATAAATTGTTGTAATGAGAAAGAGCAATTAAAGTGATTAAAGTAACACAATTAAATCACTGTTCAAAAGATTTTCTTATTACATAACTTAACAGACCCCTGTATCTGGGTTGGTAGAGCTAAATGGGTGTGAAAGACTAAATGAAGGAAAAGAAAGTAAAAGAAAAAGACATGTGTAACATTTGACAAGAATCACATATAAACAGTATGTGGCTTAAGTGGGCAACCAATTTACCCATTTAAAAGGAATTTACTAGCAAAAAGCATGAACAATGAAGTATAAAATGGTTTTCCCATTTTTATAATTTATCTTTAAAATTATACATTTTAAATGTGGAACACGGTATTTTGAGAAAGAAGAAAAACTTTCCTCATTGATGGCAGACAGAATCATGCAGTTAACTGTAAGGACTGCATATAAGCTATGTATGCTTTTGTATTGTTAATTGTCAGATCATTAAGGGGCTGCATGGTGTATCAGCATATTTTCTCTTTATTAAATAAACAGATGAAGCGCTGAATCATACAATGGTGCCAATATGTATACCAAGGGAGCCCAACATCGTACCTTAAGCAGGCTGGACAGGGCCAGCACTACATGTATGAGCATTTATAATTCTTGAAAATCCCACGGCACTTGGGTTAATCAGTATAAATCGGTTAGTTAAGGTCACGTTTTTTATTACATTAGTCTGTTCTGGTTAAATTAATCTTCTAATCTTTCTGAATTCCAGAGTGTGGCCTTTGTGCTGAGGAGTCTACACTCTAGCTTAAAGTAAAACTTTGTTAATGTAAAACATTTCTCCTCTTTAGTAATACTGCCTTGTGGATTCAACATTCTGTACATGTCTGTGTTTGCATTGTTCTGATTATTCCAGGTTTTTCTTGTATGTCCTCAAAGATGCGCATGGTAGGTGATTTGGCTACTCTGAGTTAGCTAGAGTGTATGTGTCTGCCCTGTGATGGACTGGCATCCTGTCTAGGGCTGGTTCCTGCCAGTGCCCGGTCTAGTATTTCTGGTACCCTAGGAGCAGCTATAAATGACACTTCCAAATCTTATTTGTTGGTTCCTTTTGACATTTTCAGAGCACTGATCAACATACTGTATATTACGGTGAAGGAGGGGGGTTTAGAGTGTCACCCCTGCTGTTTCAATCAAACGTGCTGAGAAACAAATATTATAGCTGTTTTTCCCTTGGTATTTCGAGTGCACTGACAAACGTGTTTTATAATAAGGAGTTCGGGGGAATGTAGGCATTAATATTATATTGAGCCAGGCCTTTTTTTACTTTAGGTATGCAATTCTTAAAAAATGAGGCCCACTTTTAAGTTTTTGCACCCTGCGACCAACTTGTTCTCCTTAATGGTAGAATCGGCACTCAATCCTGCCGTATACCCTAAACTTCCAGGATCGGTTCTGACGCCCTGTGAATCTGAAATTGGTTTAAGTGTGTTTGAGATTTTATGTTTGCCGTTATCTAACTTCAGCAAACAAACATGATTATGAAGTTCTAGTTCAGTATGTAAACTGACATGACTATAATAGTACAGTTAAAAAAAATACCTGAAATGAGACTGCCCAAAGTGAAAGAAAACATATTACTCCTGTTTAGGCCTTACATAATACATTATCAAAGACCAGATTTATGATCATCCCTTACTTCATTTTTTCTATACTTGCAAGAATACATTTCCCATGGTCCAATGCTACTCTACAGTGGTTAGCACTGCTTCCTCGCATCTCTTAGATTTATTTGAAATACAGCATGAGTTTGCTGACTACTGTATGTCCTTGTGCATTTTCTTTAATGTTCTTCAAAAATCTAAACACAAATATTATAAGCTAAACGTTATCTTTAATTTGTCTCATTATGAGTAAAAAGTGTGTGTTAATTGTGCCATGAGATGGACTTGAGTTCTGTTCAGGTTTGGTTTCTGCTTCGCCTCTGATGCTACCAAAGTTGGAACCAGCATTTCATGATCCTATGCTGGAAAAAGTGGCATCATAAAATAAATGTGTGGATGGGAAATGAACAACATAGATAATGCATTTTCATAGTCTGCTGCAATATTTCAGCTAAAATCACTGAATTAGCCCAAGGACAAACTATTTTTTCTCACTATATATTTCTAAGGCCAATGAAAGTGAATGAGCTATCCTTGTTTGGATCTAACATTTTGCTTGACATTTTAATAACCTTTTCACAAATAATGATTTATTCATGTCCTTCTTTTATCATGCAGTTGGAGAGTTTTAGCATTTAAGACTTCACTAGTTCTCAGTTTGCTTCCGATTTGTTAAAGTAAAAATTGTTAATTGTGAAAAATTGCATGATATGACCCTTCGTAGTGAAGACGTATTTATTAAATATGCCAGTGTTAATGATAAGCACAAAATCTAGTCCTAATTCTACTACCCTAAAGTGAAGGAACTTTTGTATCCTTAAAGAAAATATTCTAATGTTGATTATGTCTCTTAAAGAGATACCTTAATGATTAATCTGGTAGAAACGGTCACTTTTTTATGCTAGGAGATGGGTTGAAAGAGACTCCAGCAGAAAGAAAATCATTGTTTTTGTGTCTATTAAGAATTTCACTGGAAAGAATTAAGAAATTATTTTTATTGTATACAGTTCTTTTATGGTAAGGACTAATATAAAATACATTACAAAGCAACCAAAGGAAGTATGAGAGAAAAAGAATAAGAGGGCTGAATGAAATTGCACATTAACAATACAGCATGCTAAATACTGTGCCCTTCATTATGGGTTGGCGGTGTGTGAAAATCATATCTGCCTTTTTTGTCATCCAAAGTTAGTGTTTCATTCTACAAACACTACCAATAAAGACGGAAGTGGAGCAAGGTCTTCAGTTAGCAATTCTCATTAAATTATGGGAGTGCTAATTGACTGTGCAAAAGTCGCCATGTCGATACAAGTGGTAGGGTGTTGTAACAGCCTCAGCCCCTGCGCTTAAATTATGTTCCTTTATGTAGCTTTAATGCCTCCAGATTATTAATACTTAATAGTATTACAGTTTCACACATATACATCTCACACATCTCAAAGAAGTTGAATCTTTAATAGCATAGGAGGAGACATGAAGGAGGAAAAGGTTTTAACATCACACCATTAGGTACATCTTCACTTCTGAGGTAACTGAGTATTATTTCAGTGAATGTATCAAAGGGACAGACAAAGCTATTTAAAACAGATAAACGGGTGTAAGCACATCATGTGCACATGTAATTCAGAGCAGAGCATCAAGTGGCTTGGAATGTGACATGGCAAGTGTGTCTTCATGAGGATGTATCAGGATTACAGCAACTCTGATCAAAGGCTTACACACCAAAAGTCTTCAAGTCTAAATGTATTTTCATTTGTAGAGAATGCTTACTTGCACGTCTCCGACAGACTAGTGACGTTAGTGCAGCTCCAATAAATACAAACGCACTTTATTTGACTTTAACATTGTTTGTTAGATTAACATCATGTAAAAATCCTAAACTTATTAAGATGAGTTTTCTATAGCTTAACACCTAGAAGAATCCAAACAGTATCCAGAAATGAACAAAGAGACTAGCATGCCTCCATCTATCGCCTGGAGGATATACGTGTTGTAAAGTGAATTTTATCAGCGATAAAATTTTAAAACTTTTCTAATACTGAGAAAGCTGTTCTTCCACAAAAATATAAACATATGTGTTAAAGACGGTGTGTATTAAAGAAAGAATGTGTTTGGAAAAACATCCATCCACCCATTATCCAACCCGCTGTATCCTAACTACAGGGTCATGGGGGTGTGCTGGAGCCAATCCCAGCCAACATAGGGCTCAAGGCAGGAAACAAAACCCTGGGCAGGGCGCCAGCCCACCACAGATGGAAAAACATAATTTACTTAATTATTTTAATACCTTATTTTGAGATTTTACTCTTTGGAAGATTTAACACATGAAATGTTTTCATAGCTGATTACAAGCTGGTCAGAATTACTGCAAGTCCCAAACTGAAAGAAAGCAACTGGATGAAAAAAAAAAAAAACTAAAAACAACAAGGTTCAAAACCTCAAAAAATAATGATGCCATTCATATTTCTAATTATCCTCCTTTTATTATGGAACTTGAAACATTATGCAATACAAATTAAATTGTGAATAAGAAATTTAATCCATGATTGTTAATTGTAATAAATTGCAATACATTAAATTTTAAACAAACTGATGTTCATGACCTCACTACAAGGTATCATGGTAGAATACTGTGCTAGTCCAACCAGAGGGTCAAAATTGTGAAGGGACAATCACATTCAGCCAGTACTGTGGTGCCTCGTACTACGAAATTAAATTCGTTTCAGGAGGCTGTTTGAACTCTGAATTGTTCAAAGTCCGAATCAATTTTCCACATTAGAAATAATGGAAAATAAATTAATCCATTCCCGTACCTTAGACAATACCATCCATCCATCATCCAACCTGCTATATCCTAACTACAGGGTCACAGGGGTCTGCTGGAGCCAATCCCAGCCAACATAGGGCGCAAGGAAGGAAACAAACCTGGGCAGGGCACTAGCCCACCGCGGTCTAAACAATACCCATTTCGATAAACTTAATCAGCAAAAATATATAATTTAAGATAAAAATAAAACAATTAAATGCCCTAAATAATAAATTAAAACATGAAAACAAAAATACATAAAAATACTGTATAGTAAAATGAAAATTGCATTTAATAAGTTCTTTTTCAACCTCAATCATCGATACTACAGTTCCTCTTATGCTTCTTGTTTACACATTCTTCTTGAATGCCAGGGTTAATAGATTATATAGGGTATATATATATATATATATATATCTATATATATATATATATATATATATATATATATATATATATATATATATACACAATATATATAATTAGACACAATAAAAATAAAGCGAAAAAAAGACAAACTGAAAATACACAACCATAACATAAGAGATGCTTTCACAGCAAGAGCGAGAGACGAGAGACAGTTGTGCTCGCTGTGTAAGTGCCATCTGTTGCTGCATTTTTTCACTAAGTGCACAGTTCGAACACAGAAGCATCATTTGAACTCCAGATCAAATTTCTCTGACATATAGCATTCATACTCTCGAGCATTCAAAGTTAGAAATGTTCGAAGTATGAGGCATCACTGTAACCTCATTTAAAAATAAATTGCAAACCAGAATGGCAACAGAAATAAAAAAAAATCAGAATTCCTCAATCAGTGATCAAAATGCAAAACTGCCCACTGCAGAGTTCTATATATAAAAAGGCTTTCAAACAGAATAACCTTGATTATCCAGAAAAAAATCTAACAAATGTTAGTTAAATCATATCATTCTTACAAGCATTATGATACATCGAACATATGTGGAATCCTCCATTATAATTTGTCTGATATCATTTTGACTTTGTGAAATAACAGAAGGAGGCACTTTAACAAAATTTTCATGATGCTGTTCAATGGGAAGATTGGCCTCTATAAACTCATTCTGTTTTTTTGTGTAATTTTAGATAAAACAGTCATTACCTAATTAATTAATTAATTGGGATTGTTATGACACACAAGTGTCAAAGGATATTTGCACATAAAATAATCGGGGACAGCAGTTGTTAGCAGAAAATTGGGCTTAAAGGAGAAAGCCAGACACAAGGGTAAAACAGAAACCCGAGTTAAAGATAAAAACAGAGTTCAAACCTGAAAATAAAACCTAACCCAAGGGCTTAAATAAGCTGCAGTAGAAATAGAAGTACAAATGTTGTATCCAAATGAGAGACATCATGTAAAACGATCATATTTATATTGAAATGATGGTTCATTTCTAAAGTGCTAAGGAATTGGTGATTTATTTTGTTTTTTGCTATGCTTATGTGTTTCTAGGATTTTTGAACCCATGATTTTTTTACTTCATTTTGGAAAGTTGTTGGACTTACTTATTGGCAATATCTTTATGCTTTTTGTGCTCTTTGGAGTTTCATAGTTAGCATTTTTGTGGAAATAATTATTATAAGGATTTTGTGCTACCCTTATATCTAGCCAAGTTTGGCAGTATACTCCCTTTTAATAGGAATTTTTGGAAGTGTTTTTTGAATTTTCTGAGATTTATGGGTTTTAAGACTCCTAGTCCATAACACGATTCTTTCAGAAGTCATGATGTAACTGATGACACGTTCACAGCATCTCATAAACAAAGAAATGAAATAGTAACAAAATAAATTTTTTTTTAGTTTTCATGAAAACAATGAAGTAATTACTACACAGATCCAATTGGAATAATTTTTCCTTGATTATTAGACTCATAATACTGTAATCCTTTACCCACTAGCACCTCTATTTGTAGTAAGACTCAACAAGAAATTCAAGCTTAATGAATCTTTTGTGATAATGCACTGTACATTACGCTGATACCCGAGTACACCAAAAATGGAGTCAGCATAATTTTCATTGTTCCAGTTTTTGCGACATTCTGTTTGAGAGGAAAACCACTAACCACATACTTTTTAAAAAATATTATTATTTGTGTAATTTCCTAATAATGCAGACACTAGACAAAGGTTACATTTATAAGCATGGTAACACACCCATGACACCATAAGGGGGATACTGAAATAAGTAAATGTACAAGTAACATGAGAGGTTCCAATTTATCATTTTTAATAAATTTGCAACTTTCTGAAAACATGTTTTCACTTTGTCATTATGGATTATGAAGTATAGATTGATGGGCAAAAATAGCAGATTTATCTGTTTAAAATTAAACCTACAACACAATAAAGTGTGCAGTGGACTGAATGCTTTCGGAAGCCCACTGTACATGTTTAAATATGACATTTAGTCATCAGGTATGTGGCCTAACAGATATGGTGTGGGACTTTTTATGCAAAGGTTGCAGGTTGAATTCCCCCAGCTAACTCTCTTTGTGACAGTGAGCAGGTCATTTAACCTGACGGTAATCCAGCTGCAAAAATATTTCAGCAATTGCTGCATGCACTGGTGATTTGCCACTCTACATAAAAGTATCAGCTAAATAAATAGATGTGAAAGGAGTAATATGTAATATAAATTGTTACATTATGTAAACTTTCTGCATGCTACTTCATGCAAAGCCATCCTAATCCTGCAGACAAAATTTAGAATTGTACATGACAGATGTGTTTACATCACCTGCCTGTGAATACATTTTTATGCAATTTTCTGAAAAAGGTTAATTTAAAGTCAGAGGAAAATGTTTTTCACCTTCTTGGAAGTAACCATTAAGGTCAATTAAATAAATAAGATAATCAGAGGCTCAACCAGAATGCATACACTGAATCCTCAACAATGTTTTCCTTGACATTAACAGATTATGGAGATTTTTTAGCCATTTGCCAGAAGAATGTGTATTCCTGTTATTTATCTGACCATGATTTGACTGTCATTTTGCCTGATTCTTTGACACAGGAAAGTGGTCTATCCTGACAAAAACATTTTGAACACATAGAAAATCATAGTTCATCCTAGAATTAGATAGGTGCTAATTTGTCACAAAATACTACATTTCTGATTTGCTGTCTTTTTAATCTTCCATAAAGGATGAATGGTTTGAATTAGTATACTGATAACATTTTGTCACAGTCCTTTGTCATATAAATTTCATGTAATTATCTATCTATCTATCTATCTATCTATCTATCTATCTATCTATCTATCTATCTATCTATCTATCTATCTATCTATCTGGTGGATGGCTGGGGCCCTTGCCTAGTTGGGACGTCTCCATGCTGGGAGGACCGGGGGACCCAGTCTACCTAGAGTGTTAGCCCCAAAGCGCTAGATGGCAGCCCCCCTAGGACTCCCGCAGGGCTTCAAGGGAGTTGGAGTTTGGTGCAGCCATGTTGGGATCCATGGGCACCACCAGGGGGTGCTGTAGCTGCTGCTGAGCCCTACAGCCCTAACTCCACTAGTGATGCCGGAAAATGGGTCATCAAGCACCTGGGGCATTTCTGGGGGCGTTATAAAAGGAGCCAGCAGCCACTACTCCAGGAGCCAGAGTTGGGAGGAGGAGGTCGAAGCTTGCTGAGGAGGAATGGAGGAGAAAGAGTGAGAGACAAAGAAAGAAGAAAAGAGGAAAGAAAGTGTGTGTTTGAGCTGTTGGGGACACTGAACTGTAAATAACATTTGCTTTTTGTACTTGTGTGTTTTGAATTAGAATACTGATAATGTTTTTTCACAGTCCTTTCTTGTATAAATTTAATCTATCTATCTATCTATCTATCTATCTATCTATCTATCTATCTATCTATCTATCTATCTATCTATCTATCTATCTATCCAACTGCTTTGTTCTCCAATTTAATACCTTAAAACAGCATTTCCCAACCTGCGGGCCGTGACAGATTTGTAGGTGGAACCCTAGACGAAACCCTACCGCCTTCCCTCACCATTACAACAATCGCACTCAATTCACAGCAGCAGCATCGACTTCCCCAATGCCTGCTTTGATGATTATGCTTGATTTACCAAGAAGGAAGAGTATTAATGATCATACTTCATTTGTCTAACGCTCTGATGATCGTGCAGGATCGTGCCTCTGCTTTTGACGGTCACGTTCAATTCACAGAGGGAGAACCACCCCAAGGGCTCAAAAAATCTCGCTATATTTACGGAGGTGCTGCAAATACACTGATATGTGAAAAACAGGGTCATGTCACTGCTTTAAGTGTTACAGTGCATTTCTGAATGTCACAGTGTACGAGATGTTGGACTTTACTGACACAGAAAGGGACAATTAAGTAGCAACAAATGGTTGTGATGAACTAACATACAATCATCTTTTAAAAGACGGACAACACAACAGGTCCTGAAGAGATCCCATTCAAATATTGGGAGATTTGACATATCACATAAATGGTATTCCAGTTCATGTACTAACTGATGTGAGGCAACAAACTAAAATTGTCATAAAAGTATTTGCTTGTTCTTCAAATACAACTGAAAATGTATGTCTTATATCCATTTATGAATGTTGTTGGGATGCCCAATCCATCCTTGAGCATCTCAACTACCAGTATATGCTGAAACCACCTCAACTGGTTCTGTTCAATCTAGAAATCAGATGAAAACATGAAAACCTAAACTCCCTTCATTAGTGTGTGTTTATCTTAGTCTTTCCTGGTGAAAATAATCTTTGTTTTAGTTTTTTCGACTATGAGTTCTACTTTGCAGTTACTGGTTTTTATGAAAGGCAAAACAGATATTTAGGCTTGGCTGCTCTTGATTGATTTACATCTTACAGTCCCAATATGTAACTCTGCCTGTCTTTTTGAAGGCAATAACCATCCTATCTAATATTTGGAAAAAAAGTAAATTCACTCAGAAGGGAGCTACTCCAAAGGTTTACAGTGTTTGCCAGACCCTCCACCGACACACATTTGTGCACATTGTGATCCTGCTCAGTAGTTCTAAACTTGTGACTTGCCTAGTATTAAAATGCTTTATTTACTTTTTATTGACGTTAATTTTGCGTTGAGTTAGGGCATTGGAATAAGACCAGTATAATATACTGATATGTATTTCTGTACCAGGATTTATGAAGAACTTTGGTAAAGGAATACTCTGCTCTCTATGAACCATAATAATAAAACAAAATAATATAACTCTTCGACGTAAAACATAGATACAATTTTGCTAGAAACAACCCGTTTACAACCATTTTCACATTAAAAGTTTCCTGTAAAGCAGTAAGATAATTGAACTTATTAGGATGTATCAACCATTTGATATGTCAATGTTTATTTCTCACAACATTTTGTGAGACTCACAACTTATTGTGACTGTCTGATATACAAATGCCTCTATTCAAGCTGCTCCTTAAATATTCTCTGTTCTGTTTTGAGTCATGACACTGTACTTCTAACTCCCACAATGCTTTGTAAATAAAATCTTGGTCCAAATGGATGTCATAAACACTTCTTTTAAAGAATCTGAAAGATCCCTAACTTACTGGGGAATTCTACACTACTAAATATATATATATACTAGGGGGGCAAGCCCCCCTGGCATCTTCAGCACCCAACCCCCAGTTGTGGCCAGAATATTAGTAAAATCTGTAAATGTACAAAAGAAAAATTAGTATTTATAGGGGTTTCACCCCCTGCTCACTTCACTCGCCAACCCCCCTTGCCTTCACTGTGCGCCAGCCACTTTGCATCTCTGCCACTCGTGTTGTGAAGAGGGGGGCTGAATGTACCCCAAGGAAATAAGGTTGTTCCTCTGAAACCCCCTCTTAAACTGTGATACAATGGGAAACAAATACAGTAATTTTTTTTACCTCCTCTTTGCTGCTGCTGCGCGGCACTTTGAACATTTAAAAGCCTGTACAGCAGCTGTCATACTCTTTGTCTTTTATTTCCAGCCCCAGGCATGGTTAAATCTCTTGGCACAAAGTCTCGTCTCATGGGACGTGAGTTCCTGATATTTTTTACGTTATAATTCAAAAATGGAATAAGAATCTGAAAATCTAACAATATCACATTAAAGTTTAATAAACTCTGAAAAGGATGATAACAAACATATATATGTAGGTTTTTAAATATGCTTGATTTAAAGCATGACAAAATAAGTCACATAAAAACATCACATAAAATCGCTGCACAAAATCGTTGCACTTTTAGGCTTAGGATTTTATATATAGAGGGTAGATTATATATACAGTATATATATTTATTTACAGTATATATTCATATAGGGTAGTCATGTCATTTGTAGTGGTGGCAGAGAAAAAAAATGATCTCATGATTTCATGAGATTATTTTTATTTTTTTAATGGGCTTGATGGACTGAATGGTCTCCTCTCATTTGTCAGATCTCTTATGTTTATATGTTTCTTATGCAGAATAGACATAAAAAGTTTATGATATATTAGAACCAAATGGTGACCAGTATTGTAAAACAGCAAACAATATGAACAAGTCCATGAAAAAAAATATTATTTGTGTGGCATAATCCATATATCAGTTATACAAAATGCGCAAAACACATGGATGTTTCTAAAATATTGTTAAGCAGATACTTCTTGAATAATCAGTGCATATAAAAGAAAGGTAACACTTTCCTGTAATACTGCACTTTTGAACTGAAGACAGGACCAGCAAATGAAGGGGAGATGAAAATCATCAGTTCAAAAGCGCAGTACTATGGGAATGCACTTCCTACTCATTTTTCCGGAAGTAATCATTTGATAATAGTTTTGTAAAAAATGCATGCTTTTTGCAAGTTTTGAGTATATGAGTGGATAACGGATATGTGAATATAACACACTAGTAATTTTAGATTTTTTTATGGATGTTCTTCACATTGTTTGCTGTTGTACAGCATTCCTCACTATTGCATCTTTTATATTTATTTATTTTTTCTCTCTGTTCTGCATGAAAACATGAAATTAAATTTTTTTCTCGCCCATCACTACAAACAGTGTGGAGTAAGTAACATTAAAAAAAAGTGTTATTTTTGGTTGCAGTGTTCCTTAAATTCTATAACATATGTTTCTAAGAGGTATGTACAAATAAAAACTAAATATGTGTGTGTGTGCGTGTGTGTGGGTGTTTGTGTGAGTAGCTAGTTTAAGACAGTCAATGGATGGATGAATGGAAGTGCCACTATTTGGTAATCAAGCAATAGTCCATACTGTCCATTGAAATTTGTCACTAGAGAGAATAAAGAAATTGTCAGCCAGCTATCAAATAAAATGTCATCCTGCAAAGGTGTCCCTGTAAATCATTTCTGCCCATTAGTGGTAATATACCCACAGACTTGAAAAATCCTCAAGACAAACATGAATAATGCATTTAGAAGAACCAAGATGAAAAATTAAAAAGGGGAAAGAAGAATCTCCCTTTCTCTCTCACTATTTCTCTCTTACTCTGTATACAGTATTTTTATGTACATAATTAAAGAACTGAAATATGGACAGCTTTGACTTTGATATTTAATACATAGATTATGTTTTAAAATGTCTTTGATTTAATGCTTCTGTATTAAAATGATATGCCACCTCTTGGCTTGGTGAGGTCAGAGGCGCAAGCCCAGTGCATTCAATCAATATCTCATTCCCAATAATAGGGACTGTAAACTGAAAGGAATAAAAAAGAACAGCAAATTAAATTAACTTCACCAGACATGGGGCTCACTACAAATACGGTTGCAATTTCTTGAATGTGTTTCTTTATTTGTGCTTTTTTCATTTTGATCATTTTTTTTTGTGTCTGTATGCTGTACCTTTCTATAATTAAACTAACATATGAAGCTCCATTACAGTACTAGCCAGACTATTGTATTGTTTTTCCTTGAAGATTGCCATTCAGGTTTACAGGTGTACCGATTACACACTATAATAACAGGAAATAATGAAGGCTTTCAGCATAATTCATACAAAATGCAAGATTGGTAATACAAGCCGCTGCTGATTAAACGTGAAATTCTGTTAGAGGCCCCAAGGGAATGAAAAATGCATCATGGTTTCACAGAGGCCATGGAGTTGTTATAATCTCCTTGTGACTGCGAACAGCTCTCCATCAGTGGTGTGCGACTATATCAACCCCAGAGAATAGGGAATATCTGTCCTAATGCTGCCAGGCCATTTCATTTTGATGGTATAACAAATCTCTTTAATGAATAAGAAAATGATAAACACCAAATAACAACGATAAATGAATGTCTGTGTCCCAAGTTTGTGTAAACCTGTGTGAAAAGAAACACTGGCAGAAAAAAGGATGTACCATCAGATTATCTTGTGTGAGAGGATTTCATTAAAATCTTATTGCTTGGTAAAGTACTAATCGATAACTGAGCTATTGTGTAATTATCATGTGATACGGTTACTTGGCTGCTCCCATGACCCTCTGTGAGCTTCTCTAGACCTTTGTTCTTAACTTGAAAAAAATACAAATGTGTCTGAAAACACTGATGTGATCATGAAAACACAGAAGCTGTATGACTGAACTGAAACACTGCGCCAGAAAATAGTGGGAAGATTAGATATGTTAAGATGGCACTGCAGCATACTGATTAAAACTGTTACGTCACAGTCAACGACTTCTGAATTTAAGTCGTGATGTGGCATAGTAGTTAAGGAAGTGGACTCTTAAGCCATGGGTTTCTGCTTTGATTCCTTCTTCACACTGACCTTGAGCAAAATGTTTAAACTGCCTGTGCTCCAGTTATTTAAAAATTGCATATATACCAGTAATTCTCCAAGTGTTTTGGACTGAGGATTGCAGGCAGTCCCTGAGTTAAAAATATCCAACTTATGGACAACTCATACTTAAGAATGGACTGCCATAAAGTCTACTATATTAAAAATTTGAGTTAAATAAAACAGTTCATAATAACAAACGAACAGCACTACAATACATTGTAGTACATTGCTCAGCTTCTGGTTTTAGCAGTTCGTCTGTTCAGATCATCTTGCTGTTAACACTGTGATGAACGCTTTGTATTTGGCTTAAGTTTTTCTCTTATTTATCCATGTAATTGTGTCACCCAAGCATAAATCCGATGCAAATGCTGGTGATGAATCAAAGAAGAGGAAAACGATCATGACTGAAAATAAAGTGGAAAGAATAAAGTGATCAGGAAGAGGTGAAACACCAGCAGTCACTGGAAAAGCTTTAGGCCTTAGTCGGTTAACAGTTAGAACAATTTTAAAGAATAAAGATCCCCTCTCTCTCTCTTCAGTATGCTTTTTATGTAATTACTTTTTAGTACTGGATTATTACTGTTATTATATACTGTAATATTATATTTAAGATGTTTTGGTGCACTCAGAAGTGTTTCTTAAGTGTTTTTATAAGCATAAAACAATTACATTGATAAGGTGCGACATGAGAGGTTGGGCATCAAATTAAAAGAAGTGGGTGTTCAAGGTGATGTTTGTAGATGGGTGCAGAGTTGGCTCAGACACAGGAAGCAGAGGGTGATGGTGTGAGGAACCTCACCAGAACTGACCGATGTTAAGAGTGGTGTTCTACAGGGGTCAGTACTAGGGCCGCTGCTATTTTTAATATATATAAATTTTTTAGATAGGAATATAAGTAACAAGCTGGTTAAATTGGCAGATGATACCAAAATAGGTGGATTGGCAATTAATCTGGAATCTGAATTACAAAGGGACTTAGATAGCATACAGGCTTGGGCAGATTTGTGGAAGATGAAATGTAATGTCAGTAAATGTAACATATTACATGTAGGAAGTAAAAATATTATGTTTGAATACATAATGGGATGTCTGGAAATCGAAAATATGCCCTATAAGAAGGATTTAGGACTCATAGTGGACTCAGCACTATCAACTTCCAGACAGTGTTCAGAAACCATTAAGAAGGTCAACAGGATGTTAGGTTATATAGCACAATGTATGGAGTACAAGTCCAAGGATATTATGCTCAACCTTTACAATGCACTGGTGAGGCCTCAGTTTGAGTACTGTGTGCAGTTTTGGTCTCCAGGCTACAAAAAGGACATAGCAGCACTAGAAAAGGTCCAGAGAAGAGCGACTAGGCTGATTCCAGGGCTACAGGGGTTGAATTATGAGGAAAGATTAAAAGAGCTGAGCCTTTACAGTTTAAGCAAAAGAAAAATACAAAGTGACATGATTGAAGTGTTTAAAATTATGAAGGGAATTAGTCCAGTGGATCAAGACTGTTATTTAAAAATGAGTTCATCACTAACACATGGACACAGTTGGAAACTTGTTAAGGGTAAATTTCACACAAACAGTAGGAAATTTTTCTTTACACAAAGAACAATAGACACTTGGAATAAGATACCAAGTAGTCTGGTAGACAGTAAGACATTAGGGACTTTCAAATCTCGACTTGATGTTTTTCCGGAAGAAATAAGTGGATAGGACTGGCAAGCTTTGTTGGGCTGAATGGCCTGTTCTCGTCTAGAGTGTTCTAATGTTCTAATAAAGGTTAAATACATATGGTATACTAAGGCAAACATTTGACAAACTGACATTAAGTAAGAACTATATGTACCTACTCTGACTTACCTACAAATATGCCTTAGGAATGGATTTTGTTTGTAACATTGGGACTGCCTGTACTAAACTCAAAGCTCACAGCAGACCACTTGAGTCTGACAGGCACCTGTTCAAATAATTCCATGTTACACTTCCTAAATGTATTTTACAAAAAGGTCTATAGGTAAACAAACGCTAAGATTCAATTTGGATTGACATTTCAAACTTCCAGATTTCAGCCAGTGATCCACAGACGCCTTTAGCCATGACATTCAAGTGACAGCAGGCAGCCAGTTAGCATGGATGGACACGTCACTGGTGACATGGAGTTAAAGGACTGCCTTAACCCGATGTGGATTTCCCAGGCTGACATAAGTTTAGTTGAGAGACCTGCACAGTGACCAAAATCACTTGGACTGGAGACAGGCTGAGACGGAAGAAGCACTGCATGGAGGAGCAAGAGAGAGACGAACACAACATGTAAAGAGGAGTGGAACAGGAAGGTGAGGAATTGAAGCAAAAACTGTTACTGTCCACAAGTGGTCAGATGGTTTTAGACTCTTTTATCAAGTATTTAAATATGAAATATTGGCAGTGATAACTAACAGCTTTAATTGTTACAAATGCAGTAAATGCTTAAGTAATGTGGCGGATTGCCAGGGCCATTACTCGGCCTGGACACCAGCTGGGTGGAAAGACCAAGGGGCATTATCTTCCCACTGGGTTGCTGTAGCACCAAGGACTCCCACAGGGTATCCTGTGAGTTGGAGTTTAGAACAACCCTGTTGGGTTCCGAGGATGCCACCAGGGGGTGCTGTAGGTTACAGCTGAGTCCTTTGTCGCATGGAAGTGCTGACAGAAGAAGGTCATGGAGCACCTGGAGCACTTCCGGGTGCCCTATAAAAGAAGCCAGATGCCACAATTCTAGGAGCCATAGTCAGGAGGAGGTGAACAAAGCTTGCAAGCTAAAGTGAGGCAAAGAAAAGAAAGCGAGAGACAAGAAGAAAGAAAGGACTGTGTTTACTTGAGTATTTGGTGCTTGAACTGTGCTGTTGAGGGGAGTGAGGGAAGAGCGCTTCCCCACTATAAATAAACATGTGTTGAGAGTGCTGGACTTGTGTCAGTGTCTGTCTGTGTCAGAGTTGGGGCGGCTAAAGCGTCCCTGGTTTTCACAGTAAGTATATAATACATTAATGAATCTGAGCATTTTAAAAGTCACTTTTCCCTGGTGATTATCAGCTTGTGGACCACAATTCAAAATTACAAATCAAATGTGATTAAAAAGTGTATTAAAAGTGATGTCATTTCTACACAGTGTGACTGAAATGTATGCAGATACCCTAAAATTAAATGAAAGTCTGCAATGCGTCCCTTGATCACGTCTAAATTGCTTGATTTGTAATTTTAAACTGTGGAGCAAAGAGGTAAATCAAGGAAGAAAAAAAGACGGCAAAGTGTACTATATTGATTTCTAAACATGTGTACTATACATTTTATGTTTTTGTATTCCTAATGCTCCTTGAGATGGTGCTCACTTTAGAAAGTTGCTGTATAAAATAAAGGCTGTTCATTTGTTTTATCGCTATCTATGCAGAGTCTGCACATTTTTCTTATGTCCGCATGTATTTTCTGACTTAGGGTACTCTAGCTTTCCTTCCGGAGGTGTGTGGATTAGGGCTAAAAAAGAATTGCTATTAATTAAAACAGTAGAACATTAGAAATTAAATGCTGGGAAATGATACAGATAGCGACAGGTATTCTGCCACTTTTTTAATTCAATAGGCCTAGATGTTACTTTTACTGAATTGGCATTGACTTAATTGATATCTTTCCCACTAGTATGAATTTTAGTACACAACTTACAACATTACGTTTTAAATAACCTACTGTACTTCTCCTGGTTTAAAAATATTGAAAGATATATACTGTAGTCTTTTAAGTTAAGATTAGAAATAAAAACAAGTGAAACAACAGCCTTTTTATGTAATAAAATGCCATTCTAATCTTTATGCTACTGTACATTAAAGCTCAGTAAAAGCACAGAGATGAATTCAAATTGTTCACAAGGACATATTTTACTTTTACTTTTGGTACACAGGCTGGTTAAGGAACTTGCTAAGCATTACATGGTGCTAATTGAATCAGCAAACCTTCTGGACAAACTAAACATTACCTCTCTTGTGCTCCGTCAGCTCCTCAGACCTGGTTTCGGTTTTAGACCTATCTAGTCGCTGTGTGGAGTTAGCAGATTTTCCACATGGTCCCTATGGGTTTTCTCCAGCTATTCTGTTTTCTTCTGATATCCCACAATGTTCATGTTACATTAAGAGATAACTCATAATCATTTTGCTATGAGCACGTCCCTCATGAGTGAGTGCGTGAATGTGTTCTGTGATGGACTGGTGATTCATCACTGTTATTTCTTGATGTACAGATTTGTTCTGAACGTGTCTTGTCTAGTTTTATTGCATAGCTATAGCCTCCTTAACATTATATTTACCACATGAGTGTTACTGCAGAATACAATAGCTCAAGGCTTAGTGACTTCCACATTTACCCTGACACAAAAATTGACAATTGCCGCATTGTGAAGAGTGCTTATGGAGGCTAACATCTTGTTTGTCCTTGCAATATTATTTTGCCTTTTTGTCACATGGCTACTGTCACATCATGTTGAAGCTTCACACGACCAAATTCACCTGGCATATCATGGTAGTTCACTCGTATAATGGTGTATCATGCATCCATTTCACTTTCTGTATCAACATCTAATGAACAATTTACAGCATCATCACAATAGATCTGTCTGGCTTTCCATTTGCTCTTGTGTTTTCTTTGGATATTGATGTTACCTCACGCTATTGGTCCAAGAGATTATGATATGCTAACACCCACCTGAGAGAGTAACCATGGAGCACACTGCCTTTTTTTCTATGTATTGCGCCTTACATGACCACACGGTAATATCCAAACTATTCCAAAGTGTTATTTGCACTGTGTTGCATGAGATATTGAAGGTTAAAATAACAGAATACAATAACACGGTCCTTCTTGAGAGGCGCTGCTATTTCTCTAGAATTATAAATAACAATGCTAGTAATCTCAGAGTCTTATTCTCTACAATTGATCATCTGCTAAACCCAGGTCATTCAATGGAATGCCTCCAAAATACTTCCAGTGAAACTTGTCAGGCTATTGCTGTATTTTTCAAGCAAAAAATTTATGATATTAGAAATAATATAGTATATCTCCCCAACACTGCGGATCCTCTTAAGCCCCAGTACTCCATTATAAACAAATTAAACTCTTTCACCAGGATAGAGTTACCTGATTTATATAAAATAATTTCTCAACTGAGACTCTCCACCTGCGTCCTTGACCCAATACCAACAAGTTTTTTCAAAGAAGTATCAGGCGTGCTAATTAATAGTATTCTTAACATAGTAAACTCGTCATTAGATATGGGGGTCTTCCGAGACTGTCTTAAGACTGCTGCAGTTAAAACTACTCAAAAAAAATTATCTGGACTCCTCTGCTTTTGAAAATTTTAGACCTATTTCTAACCTGCCTTTCTTAAGTAAAATTTTAGAGAAGGCAGTAATTATGCAGTTAAATGACCACCTCAATAAACATGCTATTCTTGATAAGTTTCAGTCGGGTTTCATAACAAATCACAGCACAGAAACTGCACTTGTTAAAGTAGTAAATGACTTGCGGGAAAATGCAGACAGAGGCCGTTTATCTGTTCTCATCCTCTTAGATCTGAGTGCCGCATTTGATACCATTGATCACAATATTCTTAGAAATCTAATGGGTGGGCATCTCTGGCAATGTCTTAAATTGGTTTGAATCCTACCTGAAAGTTACAAAATTCTTTGTTAGTCGTGGTAATTATAACTCATAGACACATGATATTCTATATGGTGTACCACAAGGCTCTATCTTGGGTCATTTGCTATTCTCGATTTACATGCTTCCGTTAGGTCAGATTATCTTAGGGCATAATGTGAGTTACCACAGCTATGCTGATGATATGCAGCTGTATTTATCAATAGCACCTGATGAGTCCGACTTTGTTGTTTCACTAACACAATGTCTTACTTGTGTTTCTAAATGGTTGAATAGTAATTTTCTTAAGCTAAATAAAGAGAAAACAGAAATTTTAGTGATTGGCAATAATAGATATAATGAGGTTATTAGAAGTAAACTTGATGCATTAGGATTAAAAGTCAAGATGGAGGTAAAGAACTTAGGGGTAACTGTTGACTGTAACCTGAATTTAAAATCGCATATTAATCAGATCACTAGGACAGCATTTTTTTAATTAAGAAACATAGCAAAAGTTAGACCTCTTATATCATTGAAAGATGCTGAGAAATTAGTTCACACTTTTGTTTTCAGTAGACTAGATTACTGTAACGCACTCCTCTCAGGACTACACAAAAAAGACTTAAATCATTTACAACTAGTGCAGAACGCAGCTGCTAGAATCCTAACTAGGAAAAGAAAATCTGAGCGCATTTCTCCAGTTTTGATGTCAGTACACTGGTTACCTGTGTCATTCAGAATTGACTTTAAAACACTACTTATGGTTTACAAAGCCTTAAATGATCTCACTCCATCTTATATATCGGAATGTCTGACATCTTATATTCCAAATCGTATCCTTAGATCTTTAAATGAGTGTCTGCTTAGAATTCCAAGAGCAAAACTTAAAAGTGGTGAGGCAGTCTTCTGCTGTTATGCACCTAAAGTCTGGAATAGCCTGCCAATAGGAATTTGCCGGGCTGATACGGTGGAGCACTTTAAAAAACTGCTAAAAACACATTACTTTAATATGGCTTTCTCACAACTTCACTTTTGTTTAATCCTGATGCTCTGTATATTCAATTAATTATCATTACTATTCATGGTGGCTCCAAAATATGTACTAACCCCTACTCTCTCTTCTGTTCTTTTCACAGTTTTCTGTGGTGGCAACCTGTGCCACCACCACCTAATCAAAGCACCATGATGTTCCTATATTGATGGATTAAAGGCCACAAGTCCACATGACCATCAAAATCAAGTTCTTCCATGAGAACCCTAAATACAATGAGGACTGATCATTTATGTTAGGTAGAATGACCAGAGGGGGCTGGGCGGTCTCATGGTCTGGAACCCCTGCAGATTTTATTATTTCTCCAGCTGTCTGCAGTTTTTTTGTTTTTTCTGTCCTCCCTGGCCATCGGACCTTACTTTTATTCTATGTCAATTAGTTTTGTCTTATTTTAATTCTCACTTCGTCTCTTTTCTCTTTCTTCATCATGTAAAGCACTTTGAGCTACATTATTTTAAGAAAATGTGCTATATAAATAAATGTTGTTGTTGTTGTTTTGTATCTCACACCCTCATACACCTTTATCATAAGAGCATCCCTTATCTACAATGGAGCGTTTGATCAGAAGAAAGATGTAAGATGAAAGAAGATGTAAAAAAAAAAAGTTTAAGTACTGTATCACATTTTTGAACGAGCGTATAAGTCGGGGTCTGATTTTATGATTGATTTTTCGGGTTTCAAGACCCGTGTTATATGCAAGTATATACATTATTTTTTTTTACTATTGTTATGTTTATTTAGTATTTATGTGTTAAAAATTATTTTAATATATATATTCCTTGTGTTTTGAGTGTGGATCCCCAAGAGTCAGGGCCATCACGATATCACTGTTGTAGAACCGCCACCTTCAGCCTTTATATTGAAGTTGTAGAGATGGTCTTTACAGAGTGTCATGGGGGTGGGTGAAGTTTTTTTTTTTTTTTTGTAGATTGATTGCTTCTGTTTTTGGATTCTGAGAACCGAAGAGTGGATTTAGTTTTATTTGCCTTGGGTTGCCTTTCAGGCACATCCTTTTGTCTTATTTTGCCATTATTTGCTCTTCTTAAGTAATACTTTCTTTGAATTTTAGGAATATTGTTTTGTTTGTATCCTTCAAGCCAGAAAGTTTACAGTCACCCAGTCTTTTGAAAGGCATTTTGGGTATTTGTGACTTTTTAAAGTATTGATGCACTTTTAGTGCTGGTGTTCCATTTTGAGTCTGTGCAGGCCTGAAAGCCTGCCTCTATAGTTTGGGGATTAGCTGCTTGGGATGAGGCTTATTTGAGCGGAACATTTTTTGTGTTTTTGTGACCTGCACTTCTTTTCATCATGTGATTACAACAAGTACCTTTGACTTCCTATTGATCCTTTCAAAGATGATGGCTTTGTCTGATCATATTTCATGTCCAGGGCTCTGCTCACTCATGAGTTTTTTTAATGAAATCACCACCATTACTAATGCAAATTATACCCTAACATGCCCAGATGTGAACTGACAAATTGTTCAATGCTTCAAAATACTCAGTTCATTCCAAAAACAGCTAGAGAATGAAATCAGAAGTGCGGTTAGCATATGAGAAGAATGAACAATATTTGAACAACGGCTGTTTGTTTACAGCCAGAATAATTAAAAGACATAAGTAGAAGTTAGCTGACTCCTCTCTACAATGCCCTGTCAAAGCTCTCCAGGAAGCTTCACCACACCACAGCACATATTTGCCATTATACTGTTTTTTTTTTCTGATCGACTGTGATGATTGGAATCTCTGAACAGCTTGTCCTTCATAAATTCTCGTTCATCAAAACCACAATGCCCTGACCTTCTCCAAATTGCATCCTTACTCCTTCCATTTTCCTTTACTGTGTTTGCAGCCTTTTATAATGGCACGTCTGTTGCCATTCTTGATTGACAAGGGTTACTATTATTCTCTTTCTAAGTCAACTGCTTTTGATAAACTGACACACTACAGCCTTCAATAAAACTATACATTAGTGATTCTGCACCCAAGTCCTGGAGGACTCTGCATTGTACAATTTTTATTGGGATAAATGTTTTATATGACACATTCAAAATTAACAAAACCAATAGTGCAAAATCAATCAACAATGTTAGCATAAAGCAGAATATTGTTTACTTTAATTCTTAATACTTTACTTATTTTCTATTTCTTCTAATTGACTTGTCACATACTGGCCAGCTTCAAGCAATTGAATAACCCAGCTTCTCTACACCATAATGGATAACTGAAGCTGGATTGGATTCGTTGCCATCACCCGCCTCAAAACTAACACCAACACAATGCTTCTAACAAGCACATAAAACACACTAAACATCAGACTATGAAAAGAAATTCAACTGCATATCATTAACACTAAAGAGTGTAGAAGCAAGTGAGCTACAGGACATGTTTCTTTATTTACACCCCTGTCTGTCAGGCATTACTCTGCCATTGAACATTATTAATTTGTGCTGTTTTGTTCTCTTGGATGGCACTCCGTATTCTCAGCACCTGTGTCCTGGGTTTGAATCTCAAGCACAGTGGTTTCCCATGTAGAATTAAGTAGGTTTTCCTCCTTCAACCACAAGGACCCTTACTCACACATGTGGGGTTAATTTATACTCACTAATTAAACTCATACACATCTATAAGATGTTGAAGGGAGACTGTAGCACCTAGAAAAAAAATGCACACAAAGGCACGGAGTGAATAGAAACTTCACAAAGGTGGGGTTTGGCACTAAATATATGACAAAGCAATTTCATAAGCATGCCTGGTAGTTTGGTGAAGTCACAAAAATGTTCAGGAATAACTCCATGAAATGCATTGAAGTCAATAGGGAAGCAGGGACTGAACTAATTCTGAGTGGCTTATAATAGTGTTTTAATTGGCCCTGAGGGCTGCCAACTTTGCAGGACTGATTATTTTGGCCAAAAATGTGATATGAGCTGTAAGGCAGCAGTGCTAATTACTGCACCACCGTGCCTCAAATAGCAAAAGACACGAATGACGTGATAACCACAAAAGTATAACAAATGGCCACAATATATTTAGGTCATGATGATCACTTATTATTACATTACAAGGTTGTATGCATTTTCTTTCGGGGGGCAGGGGGAGAGGGAGCGTTCCTTATGACTTGTTTTAAGATCGTAGCTCCAGCACATGGCTAATTATGCATTCAATTTATCCATGCAGTGCTGGGTGGACAGCACACACAGTTCAGGGCTATATATCCAATGTCAGTACCATAATATTTGCATTATTATTCAAATGAAAATACTGAAAGTTTATTTATTTATTATTTTTAAAGCTAATGCAGGGTGGAAGGCTGAAGTACTGATCGGGTCATGACATTATGAATACCCAAAGCATCTCAGCAACAATCTTACAGTGCATGTGCATGAAAGTTCTGCATATGGCTGCTACAGCACTGTCATGTCATGCTGGCCTCGTAAATCTTTATGGGATGCTTCATACAAGAAGTCAATTTGGATGCATTCTAATTGAAGAAAGTATGTCCAGGAAAGGCTACAATGAATTAACAAAGTCTTCTGATCATGACAATAATGTAAATCCCTTGCTTCACAGGATACACACTTCTGATTTCACTTTTCTTAGTTGTTTGGAGTTGCTCTCTGATATGTATGGATTTTTTGCCCTTTACATGACTCGTTAAGGTGACTCGCTATTCTTAAAATAACTTCTTACTGTTGCTGCACTAGATGGAATTCTGTTTTGTGATATTGCAGACTTTGCCATTTTTATGGGAGTCCCTGCCACGCTGTTCATTTCTACAACGGAGGTTAGTTAGTTTTTGTCTAACCTGTTAAGTCTTGAAAAGAGTGGGGTGCTAAGAAGTTACATCTTCCTGAAGGTGAGCCACCCATAATATGAGATTCATTACTGAAATGCTCATAATATCAGGCTAATGCAACGTCTTAGCACCATAACATTTTATATATACATATATACAGTATACAGTATTTATGTATACATTGTGAAGCCAACCCCGACATAGACAGACGCAGGACGTACAAGTGCAAGCACGCACATATTTTATTTTCCTTTTTCCTTTGTAGGAAACACCTTCCCAGTTCCCCACAAGCACAACACAGTCCCCAGCACACAGAACAACACAATTTTTCCTTTTCTTTACTTCTCTCCTCCTCCACTCCTCCCGGCAAGCTTCGTCTCCCTCCTCCCGACTCTGGCTCACCGAGTAGAGTCTGCTGACCCCTTTTGTAAGATACCCAAAAGTGCTTATTGACGCATTTCCGGCAGCACTTCCGGATATGGCTGAAGAGATGCCAAAAAGGACTCCTCAGTCAGCTTCGACCTCCTCCTCCCAACTTTGGTTCCCGGAGTAGTGGCTGCTGGCTCCTTTTATAATGCCACCGGAAGTGCCCCAGGTGCTTGATGACCCATTTCCGGCAGCACTTGCGTGGTTAGGGCGGTAGGGCTCAGCAGCAGCTACAGCACCCCTTGGAGGCGCCCACAGATCCCAAAAGGGCTCTATCCAAATCCAACTCACAACCATTGAAACACAGGGGAGCAGCCACCTAGCACTCTGGGGGAGGTAATGCTCTGGTCACGCTTCCTCCCACCATCTTTCCATTGTGGAGAGGGATCTAAAGTCCTGGAAGCACCTACAAAATGATGCCACTGTGGGGGAGTGGCACTGAGGTTAGCACTGTTGCCTCACAGCTCAGGGTCACATTTGCATTACCTGTCACAACAGGCTCAGATCCACAGTGGGACAAGAATGACTGAATCATTTGACTGTGATTGTCATCCGGGCAAAGAAATCCAGAAACGTGTTAATATACACAACAGCCTGTGCAGTATTTGATATTTTGTAAACATTTGCAATAGGGTTCTATAGTCCACTATTCAAATTTTGGTTTATGATGATTACTTTATTGCTTGTCATCTACTGCAGCAATGGCTAATCTCTATTTATATAATCCAATGTCTGTCCATCCGCTTTCCACGAGAGGGCTACTTAACGGATTTAGATTGGGTTTTTTTCTATAATTTGCTTGAACATTCTAGTTGATTTTACGACCTCTCTCATCACACTAAGTGTGATAGTTCGCTTGCAGTACCAATTTATTTACGTGAACCTGAGAGAGACGCAGCGGGCTGAGGGGAGAGAAGCGGGGCCCACCTCACTCATGCACCAGCCTTGGGGCATATCTTACATCCGTTTAGCTAGCGAACGAGAGATTTAGATCGGGTGATTTTACGCTAAGAATCATAGTTCTCTTGCAGGAGCGATATATTCATGCTAATCTGAGACAGAGCCTGTGTGCCGAGGGGAGAAGAAATGTGACGTCTGGAATAGGGAGTCTGGTAGGGCCATCCTCACTGTCCTGTTTCACTTCTACGCAGGTGAAGCCGAGGGGAACAGCTAGTTAAAGATATAAGCTTCAATAATGTATGCATTGTCTATCATAATTTCAGAGATTAAGCCCATATTTTTCTGTACTTCTGATTTTTCTAATTCATTTTACATTTAAGACACTGTAGCAGTCATTTACTTTACTCTGTGTGACTCTGAGACCTTGAAATTGATATGTTTACCACTCATAGTATTTTGAGTAGATAGGTCCCCAAAAATGACTCTAGCCCAGAGGCTGCCCATCACCTTAATCTGGTGTGCTTTTTACTACCTCATGGGTCACTAATCTAATGAATCATCAGGACATTTTGAATGTATGAAGAACATTGTACGAATGCAGTCGTTCATTTGTTTTCCAATTTAAATTCGTAGTGACAGTTGGGGTGGGAAATACAAAGCACTATCGGACATCCTGGTGAGGGTGTCGATCCACAAATAGAGAAAATAAGAAAATCAGTGACTGATTGCATTTCAGATAAACTAAGAAATAAAACACCTCTGGGAGATCAAGACAAATGACTACTCCCTCTCCAGGTTTTAACCACTGTATGTGATCTTACTCCAATGTTCATTCCAGTAAGATATGATGCTGTGATAAAAAAAAATGATGCATTGATCCTTTCATCTCGAGGTTCAGTTCTTTGCTTTATTGCATTATGTTCATATGAGGCCTGGGAAAAGCAATTAGTGTCTTAGTTTCACAGAACAAGTTCTGACACTCCAGTAGTTATAGTTAGTTCAAAGCCCTTCGGCCTTGCGTTTCCCAGTATATTCAATTAAATACCCATATACCTATACTGCACATTAGTAACAAATAACACAATTAATAATATCACTGCCAAATCTGAGGCAAAGTTTTATGCATACAATATAACTATTGGCATTGCAGCTGTATACTTGTTTCTCACTGCTTCTGCTGTCAAGGCCACTCCTTGAAACACATGCTTGCTTGCTCTCCTCTACAGTTTCTCTTGGGTCTACATGTATTTCCCTGACTGGGATTCAGATTTATTGTCAGTCTGATAAAAAATATGCAAGTGGGAAGCATCTTTTCTTATAAAGCGTAAAGACAATGCCAAATTCACTTCTATAAAGGCTGTGATGGGATTCACACAACAGCTTACTACATCACCCACTCTGCATAGCTCCCTTCCTCTGGTCATGGAAATCATCATATGTTATTCCCTGGGTGAAAGTTATAAGTATAGCAGTCTGCTAGTATTAGCTCTGTGCTAATGTGTCATTTCACCTTTTCAGACTCTAGCTTTGTGATGCTACTAACCAACAATGTTTTGGCATGGAAATTCTGGGACACGCTGATGTGTGTAGTTCTGGGATACGGGATATGTGTGATAAAGATGAGTAAGCAAAAGAAAGAACAGCAATTATGAGACCTGCTCTTCTGCTTAATTCCATTGGCCTGTTTACATGGCCAGCAGAGTTTCGGGAAGGATCTTGGGGAAAGGTTCACAGAATTGGGGAAAGTGAGCACAGATGGTTTTGCCCCAAGTGACTTCAAGTGAGCAGTGTGAGGTGGAGCTGGCTTCATTAATGTTAAAGCCATGAACGCAGTAAAGAAAAGATCATCGTAGTTGTGGAAGATTGAAGAGGTGGCAGCCATGTTAGAGGGCTGCTAAGGAAGGGAGAGATCCTGTGTTTCATAGGCTACCAACATCAGCGATGATGAAATGTCAGCTGAAAAATGCCATAACAAAACACAAAATGAAGATCTATCCACATACAGTAGAACCACCAAATGACAGTAGTAAAAGATATCTCAACATCAGCATTAAATCCTCAACACTGCAAGCAGAAACACAAATGAGCATCCATAAATTACCAATTCTTATTCAATAGGTAAAGTGTTAAATCATATTGATTCATGATAAAATCAACATGATGCATAATAATAATGACAACTGTTCAAAGACAGTGAGAGGTACAAAGCCACACACACTTTAAATTGCATCACAAAAATCATCCAATGGATCACTTAAAAGGCCCAAGTTGTATTTAAAAAGTTCAGGCTGCACTTGGACACATCTGAGGAAAGTTCTGCCGAGGACATTGCAGAGTTGAAGGGCCTGTCCCAGCAACTCTGAAACAAGCTAGACACACCAGGCACAAAGAAAATCTACCTTTCTCTACAAAACAACATTTTTCTAGATTAGATATTGCATTTAGCATGTCATGGAAAACTCGAAAAAAATTGACTATGATGACAAAGTTGAGCTTGTTAACATTTTAGCAATATGCTATTGAAGTGAGTTTACTTTTTATTCAATTTTGGCACATCGGTTGGAGACAGGAGGTGGGCAGTGCCCCCCTTGCCTTTATTGCAGAGACTCCCCTGTTGACCAAAAAGCCTTTAAGCTGTATATCTGCCTTTAATTCACTCAGTGCAGATACATAGTTTACTCAGGGCATACTCACAGACATATGCTATATAATATAAAATGAAGGCAGGCCCATAGTCGTATCAGTCAGTCAATCATTTTCTAACCTGCTTATTCCTGAACAGGGTCACAGGGGGTGCTGAAGCCTCTCCCAGCCAGCACAGGGCATGAGGCAGGAATAAACCCTGGGCAGGATGCCAGTCCATTGCTGGGAGAGCACACCCACCCACCCAAATCACACAATAGGGCCAATTTAGTATCACCAATCTACCTAACCTGTATGTGTTTAGACAGTCAGAGGAAACTGGAACACCCAGAGGAAATCCATGCAGACACAGGGAGAACAAGCAAACTCCACACAGGGAGGAGCCAGTATGTGAGCCCTGGTCTCCTTCCTGTGATGCGAGATACTTATAAAGTCATGTATGTATGTTATTGTCTTTTTATTATTCTTCTTAAAGACACAATCATTGGTTTTAAATTACACATTGTACTATATGCATAATTTGCATGTGACAAATTTGAATTGATTTGTCTTAAAAGTGTTGGAAAATTAAGAAGTTTTGTAAATATGGAAAACAAGTATGAGAAATGGGGTGGCACAGTGGCGTAGTGGTATCCAGAGACCTGGGTTCGCTTCCGTTGAGTTTGCATGTTCTCCCTGTGTCTGCGTGGGTTTCCTCCAGGTACTATGGTTTCCTCCCACAGTCCAAAGACATGCAGGTTAGGTGCATTGGCGATCCCAAATTGTCCTTATTGTGTGCTTGGTGTGTGGGTGTGTGTGCCCTGGTGGACTGGCACCCTGCCCGGGGTTTGTTTCCTGTCTTGTGCCATGTGTTGGCTGGGATTGGCTCCAGCAGACCCCCGTGAGCCTGTAGTTAGGATATAGCGGGTTGGATAATGGATGGATGGAAATATAAGAAACTAATTCATGTATTAATTTCTCATAGGATTGACTATAGCAGTGTGTTGTTTTCACAGTTTGTTCAAACTGCCCTTCATGAAGCTCTCAGTTAGTTCAAAATCCTGCTGCTTACAAGAACTAGAAATATGTGACGCCATTTCTTAAGTCTTTACACTGGCTTCCAGTTAAGGTTAGAGCTGATTTCAAAATTCTTCTTCCTTCATACACTATATGGCAAAATGTTTTTGGATACTTGACCATTACAACTATATGAGCCTGTTGGACATCCCATTCTAAAACCAATGGAATTAATATGGAGTTGCACCACACAGCAGCAATAATAGTCTGCACTCTTCTGGGAAGGCTTTACAAAGATGTTGGATTGTGTCTGTGGAAATTTATGCCAATTCAGCCAAAAGTGAGGTCTGGTACAGATGGTGGACAAGAAGACCTGGTTCACAATAGGCATTCCAATTCATTCCAAAGATGCTCATTAATAGGGCTCTGTGCATGTCTTTAGAGGCCTGACTTTGCACTTAGGAGACAGTCATGTTGGAACAGAATACTGGCCTTCCTCAAACTGTTCCCTACAAAGTTGGAAGCACACAATTGTCTAAAATGTCTTTTATGCTGAAGTATTAACAGCACCCTTTACTGAACCATGGGGCCTAGTCCAATTCTGAAAAACAGTCCCAAACCATTACCCCTTCTCCACCAAACGTTACAGTAGGCACTAAGCAGTCCTGTAGGTAGCATTCTCCAGGCAACCACCAAAGTTATATTCATCCATCCATCAGCCTGCCAGATTGTGAAGTGTGATTCATCACTTCAGAGAACACATTTCCACTACTTCAGGGTCCAATAGCAGTATGCTTTACACCACTTCCACACAGTGATTTGAGGTTTGTGTGGAGCTTCTCAGCCATTTCATGAAACCTCCAGACCTGTGATACCGGAGGCCTTGAATGGAAAGATTTTGTCAGAAGATTAGACAACTTGGCACAGACTCTGCTGTAGATCACCCAGGAAGGATGTGGCTGTTTCTGACTTTTCCTTTGTCTCTCATAACTGCCCCTGGACGTTTCCCCCTGAGTTTTATTTTCTTGAGGGACTCTGTTAGTTGGAGTTTTTGTTTTCCTTTTCCTCTGTAGTTAACTGTCCATAGATTCAACAATTAATTAATGGACAGATATTGTTGGTTTCCATTTATGTTAAATCAGATTCAAACTACTTTGTTTTCTGGTCTGTTTAAACAAATCTGCATCGTTATGTGTATTGATTATGTCAAAGTGCTCTGTGCCTGTACTTAATGAAGTTCACTACACAAAAATAAGCTGAGTTGAATTGAAACTGAACTTGTTCAAACTCCTTGTCGATTAAACTAACAGTAACTCACAACTCTGCATGTTTGTCTGCCATTCACTTGGACATTTGTTGTCAGTCGACCTAATACTCACCACACACACTTTCATTCGCTTAAGCTGGCAATCCTAATTGGTTTAACACTTACATTAGTCCACTAACTCCTTATTGATTAATCTAACATTACAATCTTAGTGATTGGAAATAATGGATATAATGAAGATATTAGAAACAAACTTGATCCATTAGGCTGGAAAGTTAACACAGAGGTAAAGAATGTAGGGGTAATTATTGACTTTATTGAATTTTAAATCACATATTAATCAGATTACTAGGACAGCATTTTTTCACTTGAGAAATACAGCAAAAGTTAGATGCTTTATAACTTTGCAAGATGCTGAAAGTTTAGTTCACGCTTTTGTTTTTAGTCAACTAGATTACTGTAACGCACTCCTCTCAGGACTACCCAAAAAACACATTGATCGATTACAATGAGTGCAGAATGCAGCTGCTAGAATCTTAACTCAGAAAAGAAAATCTGAGCACATCTCTCTAGTTCTGATCTCACTACATTGGTTACCTGTGCCATTCAGAATTGACTTTAAAATACTGCTAATGGTTTACAAAGCCTTAAATAATCTTGCTCCATCCTATATCAGAATGCCTCTCACCTTACACTCCAAATCATAACCTTACATCTTCAAATGAGTGTCTGCTTAGAATTCCAAGAGCTAAACTTAAAAGAAGTGGTGAGGCGGCCTTCTGCTGCTATGCACCTAAAATCTGGAATAGCCTGCCAATAGGAATACGTCAGGCTAATACAGTGGAGCACTTTAAAACACTGCTAAAAACCCATTATTTTAACATGGGTTTCTCATATCCTTAGTGTAACTTTGATATTCTGTATATGCATTTAATTATCTTTTTTTTCCATGGCTCCAAAATCCGTACTAACCCCTACTTTCTGTGCTGTTCTTTTTCCGGTTTTGTGTGGTGGCGATCTGCACTGATGGATTAAAGGCCCCAGATGTTCACATGACCATCATCATCTAATTCTTCCACATGAAGCCTGAAAACCATGAGGACTGATTGAGATCATTGATGTTAGGTAGAATACCCAGTGGGAGTTGGGTGGTCTCATGGCCTTGGACCCCCTGAAGATTTTTTTTTTCTCCAGTCATCGGGAGATTTTTTTTTTTGCTTTTTTCTGTCCTCCTGGCCATCGGACCTTACTTTATTCTTTGTTAATTTGTATTGCATAATTTTTATATTTTTTTTCCTTTTATGTACTTTGAGCTACTTCATTTGTAACAAAATGTGCTATACAAATAAATGTTGTTTTTGTTCTTGTTAATTTGTAGTTATGGTTACGCTTTTCTGTTATTGCATATGTTCACGTATAAGTGGGGTCTTGAAACTCGAAAAATCGATCATAAAATCAGACCCCGACTTATAAGCCCATTCAAAAATGCAACAATTATTATTTTTGTTTTTACATCTTCTTGCCTTCTCCAATCTCTCATCAGTTTCTCAGACACATCAAATTTATTTCGTAGCAGCACAGTTACCAATTTCTTTCACTACTTCAACAACGTTTAATTTAAAACCAGCTTCATATTTTCTTCCAATCGAACATTCCATCGTAGATAAGGGATGCCTTTATGATAAATTTGTATGAGGGTGTGAGATGCAAAAAACACAAATCAGTGCAAACGTCGCTTCGGAATAGTTCAGGTAGGAGCACCCGCTGATACAGCGCATTGCTGCACCCACATAGGTGGCCGTTAGCATATCATAATCCCTTGTACCAATAGCAGAGTTTTCTGCATTCGATTTATACGACCGACAATTTAAAATACCAGAAATTATACTGTAAAATCAAGTCCCGCCTTATCTGCAGGAGAACTTATCCGCGGGTATATATGGTACTCATTTACTCGTATGTACCAAGACCATAACAAACCCTTCTTCTGGTCTTCATAAAACTTATAAAAAATCAGTAGATCAGTTATTAATCTCTGTACAGTGTGGCATCTTGACATGATAGCAATATGACTCGTTCATATGAAGGAGTCACAGGTCTTAAATCAATGGAAGTGTGTCTCAGTTAAGCCACCTCAGGCCACACCAAAGTGAAGGTTTGTTAATAGACCACATTGCAGAGATGAATAAGCACTTTATCGATGTTTTGTAAGTGTTATGGCCCAAAAAACTGCAAGTGAAGGTCTTGTTACATAAAAGTAAATGAGAAGTAGATGCATTTTTGGAGTAGCTAAACTAAAGTGTTACCAGTGCTATAAATGATCCCCATCACACAAACGTACTCACTCAGTTCATAGTCAAAATATTGCTGGGATGTGGGAGAGAAGTGGAATACCCAGAAGAAAGTCATGTGCACAGAGGGAGAACATACAACATAATATAGCATGCACTCTCCCAATCCAAGCTCCAAACTTATGTCCTTCCATTTACTGTATCCTTGTGTCAGAGGAAAGAAACAAGAATCTTAGCTAATGGGGCTAAAAGAGGTCTCCCACAGGCTGAGGGCTGTGAGGATTGGCATCATCCATCCTCATACCGAATTGCTCTCAAGAGCTCTGGTAATGCACATCCTTGTCGCTGCTAACCACTGTGCGGCCACTACTCTGTCTTATAAATATTTTACAGCAATAAAGGACTACAAACACTTTAAAGAAGCAGCCTATACATATGCAGACATTTAAAGTCCATATCTTATTTCAGACTCACTGCCTTCAGATGCCAAGCTCTTTGTACAGCAAGTATGTCAACTGCTCACACTTGCAGAACAAACGCTCTGTCAGTCTGACTGAACGGGAGTTATAAAGGACACACAATTTAAGATACTGGCTCAGATTTTCTTATCTAAGCTATCTGCTTGCTGTGCTTCAGATTTAGGATTACGATGAAGAGAGGACATGGGAGGTCTTGGACCAGCCGATTCCTGGTGCGCCAGGACAAAGGACCTCTAATAACATGTCTTTGAATGGCACTACAAAGAAGAAATTGTAAAAATCAATGTCTCCATCATGAGAATTACAGTGGGCCACATATCCACAGGTTGGAGAAAAGTCTTACTATACATATCTTCACAGAGGGGATTTTCGTGGAAAATGAATTGAATATTATGTCTCTGGAGGGAGCTTTTTTCTTTTTCTCTCTCCTTTTCTTCCAAGACAGGCGACAAGTCTATAAAGCTAATGAAACACAGTTAGTTCAGTCATCCATCACTGTATTTTTTCCTTATTGATTTTCTTTAAAGCTTTGCCTGTTAGCTAGTGTGGATATCAAATAAAAACTGTATTAAAATAATATAATGTAGGGAAAATAGCATTAAAATAACTTTTAGAATAAAAAATAAGATGATCTGTCACAAATTCCTAAGCAAAAATCAATTCACAGTTATTTGTGTTGTCTCTACACGTATGCAGTATTTTTTTGTCGCTCTTGGAATAGGATAACGTTACGATGGATCATGATGTCTGTAAAATTTCTCCAGTGCTGGCTTGTTGCTTGTCAGCAGCATAAGATTAATAAAACCTCTTAACCTAAAAATATTACTTGTCCCGTGGGGTTGTGCAGAGCACACCTAAACCAAAAGAAAGATTAAGACAGCCGGTATAATGTCCCAGAAAATCAATATCTAAAAACAGGTGTTGCCGAATATGTAATTCCCTTTTACTGTTGCATCTTTAAAGTATTTAATCGATGCAGTTTATTCTACCAAAAGAAGCTGCCTCATTGCTCATATAATATTAGAAGAATGAAACAAAACATAAGGAAAAAACTCAGGCTAAGACGCTTGCTACCTATTTTTTTCCCGTCAGCTATAATTCCCTCAGTAAACTCAGACTGATGGCAGGTACTCCAAATATCATCACATTTTTAAATTATGAAAAATAAACATGTTTTATATTACGTAAGAGACAGTCTTAGAAAATCAATGCTATAAGTTAAACTCATATTAGTGTTTGCTTAATTTGAAGAGAACGCCATTTCCTTTCATAGCTGTAGACAATGGTATAGTCTTTTATCTCCTGCAAGTTAATATGAGATAGAACCTCCTTCCTATATTTGAGATTCAAGTCAGTTTTGTTGTTGTTTAGAACAGGTCCAAATGCTAGCAGGGACTGAAAGACCTGTTTACAGCATAAAAATAGGATAAGCATACAGTTTTCTGACTGGTACAGTTGTATAAGCAAACTTAAAGAAATGAAACAAGACTTTAAGCTTTAAACAGAGCTTTCCGTTTCTTTGCAGTACCAATCTTTTCTCTGTTTTTTTGTGAACTGTTTTACTTTGAGTTTTTACTAAGGTATTTTGTCTGTGGAATCATTTCAATGCATCAGGCTTTTTCCAGTACTCCATGAAGCATGCTGGATCTGCAGAACTTTGGTAATTTTGGGTAAATACAGCTGTAAAATATATTACGTTATAAAAAATAATAAGATCCCCTTAAGACAATACCATGTCATATTATATCAAAAATAAATTTCACCTTCCTGCTCACTCAAACATATTTCTTTTTGCTATTATAATGGAAACAAATAAGTTAATCTACAAACTAAGCATGTTCTCTTTCTGATGCACAGATTTGAAACGGAAAAAGGACAGAAGCCTTACTTATGTTCATATTACATTAATTCATACTGTCAAGCTTGGGTCACAAAGTTGCACATGAGAATTCAGCAGGTTTTCCAAGGAGTAGAAACTTTATTCCTGTTCCGGCAGTTACAAACACAAGTCTCTTACAGAGGTGATCCGACCTCACAAGGAAAAGCTGTCAAACTTGACGCATCGGCCCTGACTCCTGCTCAAAAGATCACAAAATATTCCTTGTCAAGGGGATCCAGTGGGCTGGTAGCAGCAGCTGGAGTGGAGGGAGTCTGGCAGAGGAGAGATAGAAGAGTGAGAGACCTCTGGATGGCTGCGGCTCAATCTTTTAAATCTTCGTAGCCCCGCATGTGGAGCATGTCATGTGGCAAGCCAGCAAGCCGGCAGCTGTTCCTGCAAAGAGGTATTGAAAAACCATTGAAAAACTGTTTAAGAGGGGGTTCCTGAATGGCTGCCCCCTGCGGCAGTGGTCAAAATACCCTCTGTTACCAGTAGATGGCAACACTTAACCCCTAAACCTTGAGACACAACTACATGGCACAGTCCTGGGTTCTATCACAAGATGTTATTAGCTCACAGTACCTTCACAGATTTCCAGATCCTCTTCCACAATAGTATAATATAAAATATGCTTTCTACTCTCCTTCTACACCTCCCACATAGTCTCATCCACTCTCCTCCTGACTCTGACTCCTTTATAGGAGAAGACTCACACCTTTTATGATGGATACATGACCACTTCTGGTGCCAGTGCATTGTGCGTTGGAAGTACTTCTGGGTCATGCAGAAGTCCCTGAAAAAAGGGACAAGGTTCCCTGATAGCTCACCCAGTCGACCTCCAGTAACCCTCACAGGGCTTCCTGCCCCATGAGAATACAATTCCCAACCTGCCCTGTGGGATGCTGCCAACCATGTGTACTCAGGTAACACATAATCCCAGTGTGCAGATACCTTCTGTTCTTCTAAGCAGGTGTCCCATCCTGGTCAGGAACTAGCACACATCCCAGTATTCCATTACATCTATGACATTCCGCTATGGACTCCCATTCCAGTAAAGAACCAAGACTCATCCTGGATGGGATGTCAGGTCATCTCTGTCCTACCGCTGTAGTCTCCATCCTGGGCCAGGAAACATCATCTATTCAGGTTGGGATACCCATCTATCTCATATGATACTCACACCACTTAATCCTGTTCAGGGTTGTAGGGGGCCTTAGCCTATCTTGATGGCATTGTGTGGAAGACAGGAAATAATCCTAAAAATCCATCTCAGGGCTCACTCTCACATACAGGTGCAGAGAGATCAGTCAGGTTAATTTGTGCATCTTTGGTCATTTCTCAGAGGTCACCCCATACTGACACAGCAATATGCACTGCACCACCAGGCTTCTGTTGCTGGGGATACACTTTTACATTTTTGGGGTATATTTAAAAACCAGTGTCATGACTAGAGTTGTAAATAAAAAAACAGCAACAAAAAAAAAAAAACATAACAATAATTTGGGGGAAACTGTCATTTTATATCAGATACTACATTTTTTCACCACAAAACGTCAATGTGGGATCAGCTCATTTCCTTGTTTGAATCTGCGGCTCTGAGCGCAGCTGGAATGTCTTTTTTGTTTCCCCATGTATCTGCACAGATGCAGCTTTCATTATCATAGTAACACATCCCAAAATGCTTTGGGACTTTGTTTTGTCATCATTAGTGCAAATATATAAAGGTCACCACTTGCAGATTCATTCGAGATTAAATTTATTTGTGAACTACATGCTTTTTTTTGTGAAATTTTGGGACTTTTGTCATGTACTTTGATTTTGGTTTAGTATTATTGTTTTCTGTCTTCAATCTTGATTCTCTGGTTTTCACCTTTGCTACTTTTATTAACCATATGCTTTCTTTTGGAGAGGGAGGGCTCCTTTAAGGCTTGTTTTAACTTCTTGCATACAAATTAGCCATGTGGCGCTGTGCTGCCAGAGCATGAAGATCTGTGTTGTACTGTATATCTAGTGGCTGCAGAACTGATGAGGTCATGACATCTCACATACCTGGAGCAGATCGATGATCTTACAATATGTATGTATAAAAGTTCTGTTCATGACTGATAAAACTCTGTGATGTCACACTGGCTTCTTAAAGCACCATTGTGCGCTAGTAAAAAAAACTGTCCATCTAAGCTGGTGGCACAGCAAATATCCAGAAAAATATTCAGCGAACAAGGTCACCAGCAAATTCAGCATATTCACTGGAAAAAAAAGTTTAGTAAAATTCACTGATCAACACTACTGTAGTAAGCTTGTGTTCAGCTAACAGTTCAATCTTTTAAATGTGATATTTGTTTGATTGATGTAATTTTAGTACAAATGAATATACAGTAGTAAGGTGGTAAAATAAAATTCTGCTGCCCTTGCCTTAGACAAATGCCCCATTGCACCCCTGAGAGGGGTATTTCTTCACAGGTAAAACAGCGAAAAGGGGTGCAGACCTCAAAAATTTCAAAAGTACACCAGTATTCACCAGGGGCCTCATGTATAACGGCGTGCGTAGAACTCGCACTATAACATGGCGTAAGCACAAAAGCCGAAATGTGTTTACGTTCTTCCGCTACATAAATCCCGATCAGCGTGAAAACTAACCCTCGTGCACGCGCATTATGTAACGCCCCAACTCCTCCCAGAATTACGCCTCTTTGAATATGCAAATCAATATAAATCGCCCTTAAGCTCAGCCTTCTGTGAAAAGACAATGGGAAAAGCACGGGGGAAAATATAAGAATTTCAGCGACTACCAAGTGGAGGCAAAGGAAAAACATACTATTTGTTCAAATAAACCGTGGTATAATCAACAAAAGGAAGTTGATCGAGTGACATAGCGTGTTGGAGAAACTTGAAAGCTCACGTTCACAAATCGCACAGTGCCGGAAATAAAAAAGAAGTCACATATCAAAGTCGGCGTGAAAAGCCGAGTTGTAAGCCCACTGTCTGAGTGTCATATGAAAGCTTATTAGGGTAGAGAGAAAAAAGGCACATGGTGGGGAAAAAGCACGAAATGTCAACTTCAATCTCGACATTTCCACTTTAATCACGTAGTTTATTTTGTCATTAAAGTAGAACATCATAAACTTCATCTTAAAATCGTTTAATTAACCAGTTTCTCAAATCACATCGTAATTAAAGTAGCACGTTAAATGCTTTGTTTTGTATTTGATCTTCTATGTGCTCTATGTGTGTGAATCACTATTTGCTTTTTAAACCGGCTCTCTTCCTCCAACTGGACACAGAATCAATTACATTCGTAATATTACAGTTCTCTGAATAACTAAAATACTGAGATGTATACGTGATATCATTTTCATGATCATAGGAGTTAAAGCACATTATTAAACGTGTGTTTCACTTCGATGAAATAATTTATTGCAGCAGTACAATCAGGGGCGGCTCTAGGCTTGTGGTGGCACTGGGCAGAGGAAATATCGGTGGCTCCTTCGCCCGCCCGTCAGTAAGGTAGCTTATGCACAGTGGATGGCTACGTCCATTGCGGACACTGCACAGCCGCCTCGTGCTCATGACACAAGCATTTAACTTTTGCCGAAATTTGTCGCTGTGTTTTTAGCTGTGTTGTTATTTTCTCTTTCTGTTTTATATTCAATATAGCCTATATTGGTGTAGCCGTCACTGCAGTCAGTGCTTTTCTTTCCCCAAGTAACCGATCGCCACACAATCAGCTCTGTAATAGACGTTAAGCCATCTGTAAGCTTAGCGCCGATTCTTCAAAACGTTTAAAGAACATTGAAATATTTTCGTAGTACATGTTTAATTATTCTATCCTTAACGACACTCCCAGTGAAGAATATAGATTATTTAAATGAAGTTAAAGTTTTATAATATAAAACTGTATAATTTAATAAACATATTTTGCTGAATTTCACCTTATAAATGATATCGTTTCTGTTTCTAAACCGCGAGGTCCATACAGGAAAGGCTTTAAAACATTTTGCAGTGGCTGAGACAGCGTGTCCTTGAAGCTGTATACCGATAATTCCCTTTCCGATCAGCTGCTGCTGTGATTCACACTCAGATACAGTGATATAAATACTCCGCGTCATGCATAGAGAGTAATGTGGAAAAAGATGATGCGCTGTGGCAACTCCTAACAAGAGGAGCTGAAAGAAGAAGAAGAAGAAGTGAGAGTAACAATGCTAAAGCAGTTATGGTATTTGGAATACTATGGCTGTTCCCTGGACCATTATACTGTTACAAGTTAATTACAATCAGATGCATTACACTAATAAACAATATGCGGTTAGTTTTGGTGTATTTATAAAGCCGCGTCAGGAAAATAAGGTGTAACCACACAGGAACAGTAGCACTGCTTTGACGCTGGGTGCCGCCAGTCTGCAAAACCGAGCGGAGAACTTGCGTACGACAAGGTATGAGGTACCGTGGAAAAGTGCGTGGCTTTACGCCAAGTGTAGGCTTTATACATCACGATTTGAACGTGGAAAAGTTCTTACGCAACGTTTCTGTGCGTACGCACCGTTTATACATGAGGCCCCAGGTCTGGAACCCAAAATCGAGCAACACCTCGGGCAGCCAGATCTCACACTCAGCAGGCAGATCCCACATTTAACAGCCCCCAAAGTTTTATAAAAGTTTTTAATGTTCAAAAATTTCCTTTAAGACAAAGAAAACCATTAAACCTCTGGCTTGAAAAGAAAAGGAAACAAAGAGTCTTTATAAATGAAGAGCCTATTTCTAAAAATAAAATCAGAACAAGAAAAGAGAAAAGGCAGAAAAATAAAGAAAGGCTAAGCCGAAAAGGCAATTCAGGACAAACAAGTCCCAATGCATAAACTGTAAGCAAAAATGCAAAAAAGCAGGGCACAAGATCAATGAAACCAGAACATCCAGTACCTACAACTCTTCAAAATCAATGCCTATCTGGTGATCTGACTCTCTGTCTGGACTTTAAGAGGCAGAGGGCCATCCTCCAGCTGCACGTCATGGTGGACTCACTCACTGAAAGACTATTGTAAGAGGGTAGGGCACATAACTAAACATACAATAAATAAACTAATGTTTAGCACTTAATGACTAAAAACATGAATAATAACATAAGATGTAAGAAAATAGAAAAATTTAGTAAAAGTCTACTGGGTGTGCGTCAGTGTGTGTGTCTGGTCCCTCTAGGCTATCCAATTAGTTAATTTGAGTTTGTTCTGATTGGTCAGTTTCGTTTTGGTTGCTCAGTCAAATGTGATCAAAACTGGAAGCGATGGGCAAAAGAGACTGACACACTTGACAATGCTGAGGAACGCCATAGGTAGGAATGCTGAGATTTGCCTTCAAAGATGGCAAGTATTTGCAAGAATATGAATCTACGATCTACCGCTGATGAGAGCAGACAGGAGATGAGAAACATGTCTCAGAATGGCAGAGTCTGAGAAGTAAGGCTTTAATGAAATATAATCGGAGGAGGACACACCAGTCAAGACGGGTTGAGACACACGAAGATACTGAAGAAAGGCACAGGAGGAATGCTGAGGATGCGTGTAAGGCAAGAGATTACAAATATCAACTTTTTTTAAAATGTATTCTATTACTTATCTTTAACAGGCGACACAGCTAGTAATACATAAAACAACAATTTACATGAGCTAAGAATATAATCTTGGCTAAACCATAACAACGGGCAACCACTGAATACCTATTAAGGCACAGTGCTGCTCCATAGGCTTCCAGCTGCCATTTTTATTTTGAATTGTAAAAATACACACAAACAAACAAGCTTCCATTATCATTTGCTTGAGTTGTCTTAACAACTTTGCCATGAAAAAGAATCTTAGTCATCCTGG